>NW_017257999.1:2111849-2135290 GCF_001594055.1 Mycetomoellerius zeteki | reverse complement strand
TGCAATGCTTGTATTGCTGCAAGAGGTGCACATTTCGAACAAAATCTTCATTAAAAAGTTTATAAATAAAATAATTAAAATAATAAATTAAATATATTTTTTTCTTTTTTCGTGATTTCCTGCGAAACAAAGCAAAAAGGAGCATATGTCTATAGGACTTTTTTTCTTAGTTTTTTACTCCTCTACACGCTCCCGAAGTTTTGCCATTTAATTTGGAAACACCCTGTATTATATTTGAAAGAATATTTTTTATAAGTAAATATTTAAAATGCATACTTTATTATTTACGTTTTGCAAGAAAGTTCAAATCAATTGTTTAATTAAAGTGTTGTGAAGAGAAATTCTATATACTGAAACTAAAAGGGGACATTAAATTTTTTTATATTGTTAATCAATATTCAGTGATACTACATTTTTTATTTCATGGTTATTTCCGCATAGAATCAACCGCGAATTTATCGAATATTTCTTATAAATACACATGTCGTTGTAATTAACAATATCAATCGAGAATTCACAATATATCTCAATTTCACGGATCATATATTCCGAGATAAGCAATAAAAAAATCCGAAGCGTACGCAGCATAAGGTAGCCGATTCGCTCTGTGAAACATTGAAATAAATTAAGCTAATTTCGCATGATGTCGACGGACATTCTGAATGATTCTACACCGTCTGTCGGTACGACGCGTACAGAATGAATAATAAAATTGCCAGAGCCATGGCGAAGGTAGAAAAAGCAGCGACGATCAGAAACATTCGCGGGTAGTAGTGCCTGGGCAAAGTACGAGTCCATATTCGCACACGGCACGCGGTACACGGTGGCTCGCACGCAGTGTTAATAAACGGCATCTGTCACCGAGCATTGCGTTGCATTTCGCGTTTTATGCTTTACTCGCCCCGCCCGGTTTATGCCTCGGTTTATGTTTTGCACCGAACGCGCGGTTCGTCCCGTATATGTACTCGCATGTACATAATATAGGCACGCGTGTGCATAATATACCGAGGTGACATTAGCGCATTTTTATCTCTCTTATCCGCCCTGTTCTTCCTCTCCTTTCCGTTAATCACGTCACCTTCGTCGATGCTTTGTCTCCGATTTTTCTGCTTCATCCGCTCAGCAGAAGATTTTATGCCACGCCGGCAAATTGCCGGATCACCCGACACATTCACGTGTTACTTAATACCATATTCATTAGCGGAATTATTCCGCCATAGACTTGCCTGGCGTCCTGATATAGCGTGTTTCCGTTTTTCTGTTCGCTTTTAACGGGAATATATTTCGCTGTCGGTACTATGAAAAAAATGAGAAGCAACGCGGAGGTTGACAAAGAGTACAACCGTGTTTTGAGCCGATCGGCTGAGTGCACCGATGAACCGTTCATTTTTCAATACCTCGTTCTGAAGCATCGAGATCATCCCTCACGTATTCGGCTGGCTCTCGCAAAAACACGCGACTTTTGTCATCGGATGATGTACGATCCGATGTCCAGTCGTATCGCTCGCCAGACGAGCGTCGAAAACAATTGTTTGTCCTACCCTTAACGAGGTCGACTACTCCTCTTATCCAGTCGCATAAAGAAGATCCAAGAAAAGATGCGAAACAATTCAGCAATGTTTTTCGGCAGAACATTAACGATTGAAAGATCTCTAAAATAAGAAGAAAATAATTGATAAAAGAATTAACAGAACCAGGATTGGCAAGTACGTTACTTGCACGCCGTTATTTTGTTGACCGTTACCTTGTTATAATAACGATTTGGTAATGACATTGTGAATTTTTTTTGTTATGGTAAAGCTAACATCAGAGTTAGAAAAGTCAATCATTACTTGTAATGGATTGAAAAAGTCATTCGTTATTGAAAAAAATAACTCCTAATTTATAACGCGTTACTTTTTCAGTAACGAGTGACGTTACGCGTAACGTTACGCGTTACTCGTTATACTTATAAGTTTTTCAGTGTAACGAGTAATAGTGACAAGTTACTTTTCAAAGTGACTTTTCTAACCTTAGTGCAACCTTAGCGTTTAGTTAGTTAGCGTTACCGTCATAAAAAAATTGCAACATCGTCATCAAATTGTTTACTATAAAAAGTAACGACAAGATAACTGAAAAGTAACGTTTGCCAATCCTGAACAGAACCTATTGTTAGAAATTCAAATAATTCATCCAATATTACGCAAATTGTACATTTGCAAATAAATGATAGAAAAGCTAATTTGAGCGTGAGAAGCATGGCAACGATGGATAGCAAAGTGCTTAGTTAAGAGCATTTCGCTATCGTGAATTTTAATCGCTACCGTGGTTCGAAACATCCGACATAAATAGCAATGTCGATCTTAATCCGAAGAAGCGTTCCTGCTCGGAATCAAAACGCGGATTAAATACTGCAGGCCAACCTGCTCGCTCGCAGCGAAACGCGCAGACTTTTCGCCAGCTGTCGGCTAGAGCCACGGTGAATTCATTCGTGAAATCCGATCGTAGGTTGCACCACTTCATCGGACCCTTAATCCGCCTCAACCCTCTCAAGTCTTCGGCTTGGTTAAACAAGCATGTTCCGCCAATGCCTACCGGATTAAAAAATCCCGATCCCGTAATAATGCTCGTCCACATGAAGTAAGACCAGATTTAGCGATAGCAGACATGAGATTTCGTAATTATTTTAATATCCGGAAATTTGTTTACAATTTGTTTTCATTTTTGTTTGAGCGTAAAAGTTATAGTTTCTATTTCAATCGTAATCATTAATCCAATTTTAATCTATACTGAAAAAAGGGTTTCATATTAACAACAAGATTTTGAATGAAATAATTTAAATTAAATATTTGATTAATATAATCGAAAATAATTTTACTTTTTCAAATTTATAAGTATATTATCACACAATAATATAACCGTTTGATAATAATTATTAAATATTTATGAAAGTAAAATTATTTTTAGTTAATTAACCAAATAATTGATTGAGATTATTGTACTTAACATTTAGTAGCTATATTAGACTCTTTTTTAGTGTAATTATTAAAAAATATATAACTATAAACAACTCATTTTGATATGATAACGGCACAATTCATATTACGTTCACTAAATAAATACTAGATTAGTGTTTAAATTCTAGTTACTACGACAGTTTAAGCGTTGCAAAGAGTTTCATGGAGTTTTTTTTTCAGTTTGCCAACTGAATTCATGCCAGAAACATCGTTCCGATTTATCCGGCGCAGCTTTCCGAGTTAAACTCAATCCGACCCCCCGGCCGCGAGTCTCTGTCTGACAAAAGTAATTTCATACTGTCGCGCGGGATAGTCTTCCAGCATGTGCAGTGTGCATCGCAGCGTTTGCACGTCGATGTAATCCTGTAAACCCCGTCCTATCGACGCGATGCGACGCGATGCGACGCGATTCGACGCGATTCGACGCGACGCCGTTCGCCAGGCGACACCATGCAAACGGCCGCGTTTCGTTCGTTCGTGTCGAGCAATCGAGCGCGCGAAATGCGACGATTGCAACTGCCGTACGTACATACCCCGAAATTCGAGGCCGAGCAATGGGAAAAAAAAGACAGAATAAGAGAAGGGAGAAAGAGAGAGATGCAGAACGGGCGCGTTACGTGCAACGACGCGGTAATTAATAATTCCACGACGAGGTGTCGGTGGGAATTTTCAGGTGTCGATTCAACCGAAAAAAAATAGCGACTCTCCGGGCGGAAAAAAAAAACGATGGGGAAAATGGCAGTCTGAAAAAATGGGCAGATGCATCCAACATAAAGCCTCGAACAGAGACAAAAAGAATAACGAGGATCGTCGGGCCGGTTCCACGGTATGATCCTGAAAAATCACAATCTATTTCTCATAGCGCGCGCACTCGCGCTTTTGGAAAAAAAATGGTCAGTTCCTAGCGTTCATTTTTCTCTCAATAATTAAAGCATCCATTCCTACGATGCGCAATGCCGGATAGGACACAATGGACGCGTGTATAACCGAATGGCACATATTATCCTTGCCCTTTATAAATCAAAGGCTTTAAACTGTCCAAAAAGTGAAAAATTAAAATCGATATTTATTATCGCCCATCAGTCTCCCTAGTAGCACATTCATCGGCAATATGAAACATCTCTCTTGGCCATTTCGTTTTAACTCTGTTAAATCACAGAGAAGCTTCTCAAAAAGTACAGCGAATTTCATTCTCCAAAATGTATCGCGTTCGCGCTAACGAAACAGACGAAATAGAACGTGAATGTAATCGATAGCTACGGCTTCGCGCTCGTCCCGTAAAATTCTCCGCGCGTTGCACTAATCGATCCCCGCTATTCAGCCACCGACGATACGTATGGACGCGTTTCAAATCCGTGTGAGGCCCGGATTTGCAGGTGGAGTCACGGGAGAAGCGCGTCATATACGCGCGCGCGTGACCGCGCATCCGATCGCACGATAATCCCCCGGGGTTTCTCTAAGCGTATCTCGAAAAGAGGCCGTGTACACATGTATGCGTGTATGTGGGTGGAAGGCACGTCGAACTCCGAGACCGTCGTGGCGTTGTATAATAGAAGAAACGATGCCTGACATCACGGAGCCATTCGTCAGCATGCACATACGTACGTGCGTAAGCGTTTCTCTTTAATAGATCAAGGCTATCTGTTAAATAATGAGATAAATACATAGGACAATTTTATCTAAATATTTAGAGAAATTTCACCCCCAAAATATACTCTGTAGAATATCTATCATTTTAATTAGTCAAACTTCGACTTCTTGTAACTATATTTATTGATAAATAAGAAGAACCAAAAGTCACGAATAAAATATTACACATTACAATTTTACACATACATCTATAACGTAATAAAATCTTTAAAATCAATTTCTACACTGAAAGAAAAGATTGGCTGCTGCAGCAAATTAGATGGTAAAATATGGCATTTTTAATTGGCTGCAGCAGCCAATTTTTGGTTGAGTTAGCCTATCCGCAATGTCAGTATAAGATTTCAATAGGCTAACATAACCAAAAATTGGCTGCTGTGACCAATTAAAAATGCTATGCCATATTTTACCATCTAATTTGCTGCAACAACCAATCTTTTTTTTCAATGTACAATCTTGCATCGGACGATGCATGTGCGATATATGATACGTGCGCGAGAGATATCTAAGAGCTGTCAGAGACATTTCGGGACCACCTCAAACACAAGTGCACTAAATCAATCCATTGTCGGGGAACGACCCGATTCCATGCAAGTTGACTCACCTTTACGACAAAGGGTCCGCGCGTACGTAAGCGTGGAATGTCCTCTGATGGGCGCATAAGGTTCCTCAGAGGTGCCTCTCAAAGCTGCATATACGCGCGCACGTACATATGTGGCCATGGGAACCTTTTGACGAATCGTCCACGATCAGTCAACCGCCCTCTCGATCTCGCCCGGCCCCCTCGCGACCATCACCGCCTCTCTCATTGGCATCCGAAAGGTCTTTGCATCTCCGGACCCGAAGGATTCCGCTACGAAATAACAGCAGTCTTAATGGATTCAGAAGTGGCTACGATTTCTATGAAGCGTAATAACGTTACGCTGATTTATCTCCGCTTTAACCCCGCCGGGCATAGCTCGCGGTACGCGCCGTGAATGCGTATGTAATATCGTTTAACCTGGGCATTGTCGAGTTCAAACGTATGTAAAGTTGGCGTGACGATCGTTGACGAAGTAGGCCTTAGGATCGGCTGGGGGTCACGGATACGTGCCTCAAGATCGTTTCCTTATTATATGTCGGGCGACCTCAAGTAGAACGATGCGGTTTGTGCCGTTATTATCCTCCCGCATCGATTTTTATACCTCGATATGCGCGAAATATCGAAATTACAAAAGGAAATTAATATTCTAAAATTCTACGGCTCTGGCAATAAGACTTTAAAAATTTTGCATTAATGATCAATAACACTTCGTGTAAAGATCTAAAATACATGTATTATACATAAAAAAATACAAAATACATATTATCTATTTTCGTGTCCAACTGAGAAAGACTTTTTTCAATAAATACAATATCTTATCATATACTTTTAAATATAATTAATGTAAATACTCTTATTAAAACTCTAGAAAAAACGCTGGTAATAATAGACATCCTGGACATGTACGAGATAAGTCTTCGCATTATTCTTGAAACGTGGAACCTCAATCGCCGAAACGTAAACGAGAATACATAATTAGAAAATCCAGATTTCCGACAGCGCGAGAGATAATAATATAAAAGATTGCTATGCAAGCGAGGGTGAGGGTGTAATAAAGCGAAGTTTTTAAATGGCCACTAAAGCACGAGCAGCCTCAATCATAAACGGACGTATCTTAAGCAAGGACTTCTTTTATCTCTCCCTATTATTTCGACCCCCGCATTTTTTATCCGCCGACTGCGCGTTTCCTCGTTTTAACGATAACAATTAAAAGGCCCGCCACTCCCGACCAGAGGGCTAATTATCACGCGGACACTTTTATTACCTCTTTTTCGCTTATATAGGACGGCACGATTCTGCAAGTCTGGCACGGATTTCCTCTACAAATCTGATTTAGAAACCAAGATTTTAAATTTAAAAACCTGCAGAAATTAGAACAAATAAATAACTAATTGATACCCTCTCTCGAATATAGTGAATAAAAACAGTATATATATGTATATATATTTTTTTAAATTAATTTTAATAATTAATTAATGAATCACAATTACTATTTTCTCGAACAATTTAATATTAACAGATATAAGACAATTGTATTATATTTAAACTTATAACATAGGTGGACGATTCCTAACAATTTTGGGAAAACGATGAGACACCGATAATCGCACATTGATAATCTTCCTTTTCCCCCTTTTTCTTTTCCCTCTTCTCTTTCTCTCGACATGTGTTAGTCACACATCGCGAGAACGCGTGTACAATGAGATTCACACGTATCATTAAACGCGCTTAGCTCGTTAGCATATTATCTCCAGCGATGGTGCAATTACGTGTGGCACACGACTGCATCCGATAAGAGCGAGGAGCGCTTGTGTTGAGAGCCTCTCATGCTTCGCGATAGAAAAGTCGCGGTGACGACCGTGATTACAAATGCTAATCCAATTAGCTCATTAGACAATTACATCGTGCCGTCAGTATTCATTTTCTACCTGATTGCGAAACGTACTTGCGATTATGTCACGTGTAGTGATTACAGGAGTCAGCGTTTCAAGAGTCGCAGATACATAGATAATGACTGGTTGACGGAGATGCAATTATTTTTGCGTTCGATTGTGCCTTCCGTGAAATGCAAAATTAATTTTAATCCCATTCACTTTTCGATCCTCTTCACTTAAATTATATTACAGAAAGATATAATATGATAATTTATGTCACGTTTTATGATTAAAGTAAATGACGTTATAATAAAGTTTTGAAGAGAATTTTAATTACTATGTAATTTTATCTAGGATATCATTATCTTGCATCATAAAAACTTTGGATAGTAAAAGCTACGTTCTTAATTAAAGAAGTCTGTTATTTAATACTCAAAATCCAAGAAAAAAACTAACCTAGTGCGGATCGATGGCTAGTAATGCACTTTCAACGTATCGGATATTGGACTTTAAACAGGATTCCAGAACTTCTCTCTCCCGGGCACAAAGAAACAGCTTTAAAGAACAGAATTGTTTCCGCCGGTATATCCCCGGCCAAAAGTGCGATAGTCACATGCGAATAGCCGGCGAAGATTAAATTCCTTCCAATAACGCGACGCTTCGTTCTCGGATCCGTTGGCATCGATATACCGGAAAGGCCGTTACGCGAAAGTCGAAATGAAATGGCGGGAATGCGGCGGCCGGGTACTTCGGAGTGTTATCGCGAAACGAGTATCGCAACGGTACAAATTCAACGCTTTTTCTCTTTCTCTCAGCAGCGAGGCCGAGAGGGAGAAGGTGCGCGCTTCGCAGCACCCTAATATCCCTCGACACGTAACAGTTTCATTTCTTCTTCTCCCTCTATTCCCACCCACCCTTCCGTACATGCCCCATCCTTCCCGAAGGATAAACGATCAGTCACACCCTGCGACTTTTATTTCTCGCAATCGTCCTCGCGCGTTTCGCAGGCCTAGGCTCGCCGTATCTCTCTTCTTCTCTTCCTTTCGCCTTGTCGCTTCCTTGCGACACTTCCTCGTCGGGGAGACGAGGCGGTTTATTGCGCGACGTAAACTTCGCTTCATAAGAATTCGGCTGCTGATTGAAAGGAAATTGTATCCTCGGTTGTTTAAGTTAGGCGCGATTCCCCAGCGATTGTTCGCAAACGTTGGTGGCGTGATAGGACGGCGATCATTGGTTAGATTATATGACACAATTAAACCAAAAATAAATGGAGTCATTTCTTTTTAAGTTAACAATTTCCAAGTCATATTGGTAGCAGTAAAAAAATACTATATTCCTATTATTGCTCGATTTTTTAGTTAAGCACGGTATTTTCAAAATTAATATTTGATTCAATATAAAATGAATCAAAGATTATAAATTGAAAATAATAGAAAAATTATTTTTTATTACAAAAATCGTATCTAGCTGTTAAAATATTCTTGATCAATTTTTGACTTAAATACATCATAATTTGAGAGATAACCCAAGTCCATTGTGATAAAGCGAGTTCACTTGTCCGTGCATGATACATCATCCGAAATATATTCCTTTGTGTGTAGAAAGATTTATTCATTCATTTTTTCATTTGATTGATCATTGCAATTTTTTTCCTCTGTAGCAAATGTCGCACAATTTTGTCCACATCGATCTATTTCTGCATTTCTTGCAAAGAGACCGGAAATGTAGAAAAAAATCGTGAATAAACGTCGCCGGACCTTTCTGCGCGATCGGATGCGAGCCGGATGAAAAAGATTGAGCGATCATCCCCCTGCTCTCACTGAAGAGCGGACAGAAACAATTTTTTAAGCCTTTGTGTGTCTCCATCCACGTAGGAAAATGAAACCGGTAATACATCGGCATTGATAGATTCGCCACCATTTGCAGAATGGTCGGATTATGCGTGGCATAAATACGCAATTTCGCCCCGAATGCCGCCGGTTTTCCCCCTTTGCGAATGGGCGCGCTCATCCGCTTCGAATTAACAAATTACTCTGACCATCTATAGCGACAGACACAGGAAACTGCAGTGATCCTGTATACTGCTGTTTTAGCAAAAAATGCATATAAAAAAGATCATGAAAAACATTATGCAGCGCTCTATAATGACCCTAATATCGCAAAAAAATGGAATAAGGGAGTTCGCCCATATTTTGTACATAATATTGATTCATCATTTTCCAATTTCTTTGTGTTCGCGCATAATCGACGGTTTGGTCAGGTCAGAAGAATACTATTTTTTCCCAAGCGTGCCTCCGTTTTCTAATTACCCCAGTACGCCCGGCAGAGAGCCACCCTGCTGTTGTGGAACCCCAAGAAATCGCGAGCCGCCGGTGCTCCCTGCGAGTATTGTGCCGCGTTATGTTGTTAGCGTTCTTTTATCTGGCCCCATGTACACATCGTACATGTGCAGTCGCGCACCCTCAACACGATGATGGTACATTCCGGCCACATGTCCTATTATGTATTACTGGGAGTCCTCAAACCAATTCCTCGTTTTCGATTTTCAAGCAAGCCAGCAAGCATGACGGATATAATGTTTATTAAAACTATGCTTTTTATTTCTTTCTATATTCTTTTTTTATTTTCTTTCCAGAATATTTACAATCTGTCATGATATGACAATAAATAAATCTTATAAATATTAAAACAATATTAGTGTGCCGGTATATTTCCATTGGAATATTACAATAAACAATCTCATCTCAACCTTTAAGTTGCATAGAATTGATTATAATTGCTGGGAAATCTTTTATATCTAAACAATGAGTTCTAAAACATATATCTGTCGATCTTATATGAAAATACGACGTGTCAGTATTAGGTACTCACTACGCCCTGCGATGATTCCCTATTATCTCGTCCATGTTCTGCGCGGCGCACGTTTCTTCCTTTTTTTCTCCCTCGAGCACACTCCGCTTGTTCCCCTCGTGTCTCCCCTGACGTGACATGGGCGCAACACTCGGTGGTTTGACCTCATTTCCATAGTGCCTAGTCGGGGAAGCTCCTCGAGATATCCGAGTTCCGTTTCCGGCGGCACGACCACCTGGCAACCGATGCTCACCGGACCGTGCCGTTACACGAGGGCGTACTCGCTACCGTGCCACCCTTCGCGCCTATCCCACTGCCGCGTGCGAAACTTCCGCATCGCGCCTGCTTACACGCGCTCATCCGTTCGTTTCGATCGGGCGCCGCGGAACGCGTCGCGCTTATTTAATTACTTCGCACTGATAACATCGCGAGCAACGGGGAATCTTCCATCGCACGTGGCGATTCATTCGTGTTTCGTGGAAAACTGTGAGCGTACGTATTTAATTAAATATTTATGAAATATAACACACGCGCGTGCATATATAAATTAACACGCTCTAGTTAGTACATGAAGCATCAGTCTCAAGGTGCTATTACATAGGAGTATCAAACGTCGAGAGTCAAAGCATGCGCAGTGATATGTTTAATGAATTGCATTCGATCTAATATACAGTGATAGTAATGGAATCTGTAGTTTACATTACATATATATTATATAATGTAAATAGATATAAATTTTCAGTATGTTATATATGTAGGACAGTAGTGTGTATATTAGATTATATATATAAATCGGATTAATCTCTCTTAATCCTTTATAGACACACATATTTTTACTTATTCTATAGGCACTGTGAATTTTTTTGTCCAGCCCAAATTTTTTTGCTATGTATTCTAGGCTTTCCAAAAAATTTAGAAAAATTGAGGATTACTTTTCAACATCTCTGTTATATTGCAAAATTAAAAAAAAAACATCTTCACGAGATGAAAAAATAATTATTTTTCATTGTATTTCAGCTGTTACTCATATTATTGGAATGACGTTAAATTTCATAACTTGATAACGGCCGACTTATCGCATCTTATGATTTATGGCGAACTGTAAACTCATAAATTCATAGTCGAATCACGGGTTTCGATTAAGCGAGGTGGCATGGCGTTCAACAAATTGGTTGGCGGGGTCGAAGGTAAACGTCTATACGTCGTGCTCTATTCTTCGGTCCAACTACCGTTTATGGGGAATATCCGCGAGGAGAGATCCGGGTAAAGTAAACGGGATATCTCTCGCTTGGATTTATGTGAGGCGTTATGGTCGCCGGATCTAACCCACTAGAGCTAGTCCCCGGTCATAAAGCCGAGATAATTAAATTATGGGAATAAAAAGTAGGAAGGGAAGACAGGGTGCGGCGGAGTTGGGTGGTTAGGTTGACTGGTGTTTTTTGACGGGCGGCGCGAAGAAAAATCGTAAAAGCAGCCCGACCGACAAATCTGTATAATGTTTCGCGATTTTTATCGCCTCGCACCCCCTGCAACACTTCACTCTTTCTCTCTCTTTCTTTCTCTCACTCTTCCCTCCCGATGACGAAACCAGCCGCGTGTCTGCATGCACACGCTTGCTTACGCACATCGAATTTCAAAATGGAAATGAAAGATTTTATATCCACGTGAAAGATCGCCGGCGGCCCCGGCGGCAGAGGCGTCTCTCGAAGCGGCGAGACAGCAGTGTTTCGTAGGCCCTGTCGCGACGATGGTAAAACTCCTTCCCGATTCATCGATGCTTGCGTAACAGCAGATTGAGCTATCTGTTATTTATAGTATGAGCTTTATGGATGCTGAAACAGCGTTTTTATTACTTTTATTACCACTCGGTTATTGCGCGCGTACCGTCGTCCTGCACTTATTTCCGTAATCGATTACGTTAGATTTCTCGCACAGAGCAATGTCGCGCGAATTATTCACTTCTGCGTAACTCTCCGTAATATCGCCGCGTCGCGATTTGCATCGCAGTCGCAGCCAGAGGAATATATAATATGATAATAAAAAACACGAGATGCGTTCGTATTCCAATGAATTTTAAATGCAATAGCTCAATAATTAATCCTTCGTCTGCAATCTGAGTTTTTTTAGTACAAGCGAAATTTCACTCTCAAATTTTCTTTCTCATTTTTTTGCTCGGACTTCAATTTTTATTAAATAAAAATTTTAACATTTCAGTTAAAAACTGTTTCATATTGAATGCGTTCAGCGGACAACAGTTGAGTGAGCGCTCGTTGCTATTCGTATATTCTTCTTGATTTATTATAAATTAAAAATTCTACTTCAATCACACAGGCAATAATTACTGAGCGCTCACTCAACCATTATGTCCGCTGAACAATGTAACAGAGATGTTGAAAAGTAAGGGTGGAAGCATAAAGTCTCGCATAACACATAACGCATAATGTATAATAAAATGAACCAATCAAAATTTTACATTTCCTTCCTTTCCATGAAATAACTTTGATTGGTTGATTTTCTTATACTTTATGCATTATGCGTTATGCAAAGGTCTGTGCTCCAACCTTGACCCTGTATGTGTGAATTGTTCCCTAAACATTTTTTGAATGTCTAGAATAGTAAAAAAAACTTGAACTGAATAAGAAAGACCCAGATTGCAAACCGAGGAAGTAAAAATATGATTGCAGAGGATTAACATGTTTCTAAATTTTATTTTCAGTAAAAAAAAATGACATGCAAAATACAAATGGGGATGCTATATATTTGACAACGTGTTTCGTGACGACTCTAACCAATCCCCCGTCACGTAGTGCCATAATCGTCCGGGACGGCGGCGTTAATCAAGTTCCGAAAATACAGGAATGGCCGGAGGTGTAATTTCACCCTTATATACGGGTGTTAAAGCGCGCCAGAATGGCACCCCATGCATAACGCCCGCCGCCTCGACTGGGACGTACGTATATATGCGCCATGCATCCAGTCTCTCTACTCGTCTTCTCCCACTCGTAACTTCGGATGGTGCAGGTACTATACATGTATCTGTATATCGTAAACTACGTAGTGGAAGTGTTAAATCTTCCGCGCTAAATGGAACAGGACAAACTTACGCGGAAACTTGGGAAATCGCAGCGCGCGCTTTATGTACTTACTCAAGTACGCGAAAAACATATAAGACGCTAATGGCGACGGCCGTAACTCGCGATAGTCTTCTTCTCGTGTGCTTGTTGGTAATTTATGGTAAGATTAACAGAAAAAAGCAAAAACGAGAAGATCGATAATCAATTTTTCTAACAAAAAATGACAGCCGCAGTTAACGATGCCGGTGGAACTTGTTCGTTTCTCTATTTTTCTTTTTTTAACACAAGCTGTAACGCGAATAGGTGAAGCATTACGAAAAAAATATATGAAGCGTCTGGAATAAAAATGATCGCAGCCCGTTTAATAATTGGCTACTGACGAAGTTTACATTCTAATAGATACGCAGCATCGATACGCAGCGAGGCCATTAACACTCTTCGTCCCTACCGCGTCGAACGAACCCCTTTCGCCGGAGACTAACAATATCTGTTACGACCGATCGGCTTGTAATAATTGTGACTACGCTACATCGAGAAAAAAAAGGGGGGAATGTTTTGTGTCATCGGAACCTTTAAATCCCGACTTTAAATTCATTTCGCACCGACGATCGACTCGCCATTGTCCCCGCATCTGTTCCTCGGTCTGTGCGCGGGGTTTGACTTAGGAATTAGAAGTGGCGGGGACTCGATTTCATTATCGGTGTAATTTTAAAGTGGCTGTCGAGGGATGGTCGCAGCGCTTTTGACGCTTCCTTGACTGACAGAAGGGTGTCCACTCGTCTCTCGCAGTCTCAAGCTGAATCATCGCTTAAAACGTTCCGTTCCATTCGGATGGCTGAAAGGATGGACGGACCGCCATCGCGCGGAATACTCTTAATTGCAATCCACGACAGAAGCTTTCAGATTAATAAACGCATCGTAATCGTAGCTCGCAAATCTCGCACCGGTGCGAGATTTGCCCGTTTCTACCAATATAGATCAATTTTAATCTTGGTTCAACTTATACTCTTCATTGTTTTCTAATTCTTAGAACTAGAAAAAGGTGAAGAGTTAGTAGAATTGATTGATTAAATTACATTGGTAGAAACGGGCATGAAGAGAGTAAACGAATTGTCAGATAAGAACGGATGCTCACTCGAACTTACAATGTTCCAACTATGATAGCACAATAAACATTTCAGCAGCGACTAAACTGCGTAACGCGAACATACGTCTGCATTCGTGCGTACATTTGCATCGCGTGTCAAGATAGCGCCGTTGACAGTGATACTCCGTAAACGTCTAATAATACATCGAGCCAGATACATGAGTAAACAAGCAAACAACAACGGGGCCCTAAATCCGCTCATGAATAAGTCCGTCGTTTGCCGGTACGTGCGGCATAGCTATACATAGCGTTGTGTCTTCGGTACACAATGCGCCGTTCCGCTTCGCGCGTCGTCCATAAATAAATTTGCGGAAGATATTCTCGGATGCTGGGAGCTTGTTACTCTCACACTCGGCGAATCTGGTCGACTATCGGAAGAAGAAAAAAATCCATTGAACGCGACGTATAGGGGGATAAAAGCGAAGCAACCCCTCTGTGCTGACATAACAAGCAGACTGGGAAGGGGAATCGCCCACGAGCAATCCCCGCCTTTGAGGTTTACGAGGAAAATCAGAGATCCACCGGCGACACGTGGGATTGGCACAAAGTGGCCGTCGTCCTTTGATAATCGATAGCGAGGCGGAAAAATGTCCTCTCTCGTCGACAGCGCGGCTTAAATCGTCATTTCTAGTCGTCGTTTCAATCCGGAAAGCGTCTCGCTTGACATAATACTCGCTTGAGTGATCCGCAAGTCCATACGAACGCTACACTGAAAAAAACATTTTGATTAAACTAACAAAAGGGTCTAATAAAAATAGCATTTTGATGAAACCAAATCTAAATTTCTGATTATTAACTAGAAATTCTGTTTCTTGTTGTCTTACCAAAATGCCATTTATGTTAGACCATTTTGTTGGTTTAAACAGAATATTTTTCTCTCTCAGGGTAATGTCTAGACAATATTTGCCTGGATTTTGACAAGAAAATAATAAGGCGAGAGAAAGAGAGTGCAGAAGATATGTATACATGTCGCGGGTCATAACGGGGTTATGAGCTGTGAGGTAGTTAAAGTTTTCTACTACCGTATATATATACATATAGTACTTTCCTTCGTCCCTCTTCGGTCCTGTGCCACGAAACTCGTTCGTTACGTGTTTCGCGCTAAATTTGTTCGATATCCTCGAGGAGCCCCGTAAATCCGGATATTCCTCAGGAAATTGCTGTTCCTCGCCATCGGTTGGTTGGTGGCGGCGGCGTCCGTTGCGAAAAAAAAATACGTCGCGACTCGACGGGGATGAAAATTTTGCAGCGGCAATCCAACGGAGGGGTTCCCGTTAACTTTAAATGGACCGAAAAGTAATTACGATGTCAACGGTTGCCTCGACGTGTAATTGGCATCGTTTACGTGATGATCAGTGTTGCGCAGTACCTGGGTTCAAGTACCTAAGTATTCTAACTAGGTACACATTTACGTACCTCGGAACTGTACCGAGATACTTTTTATGTACCTATATCTGTACCTAGGTACCACTTCTTGTGTACCTATATTTAGGTATATTTTAGTTTTGAATGATACTTTCCTGCACTAAGCAACTTTGTAATTGCCACATACACAAGTTTGTATTACATTTGAGATCATCATATTTGGAAGATTAATCTTGAATTAGCGCTGATATTTTTAGTCAATTTATTATATCAAGTGATATAGAGAGTTACATGTCAAGCTGTCGTCATTTTGACGTCAAAATAACAAAAAATGAAAGTATTTCTACCTAGATACGTCTGAAATACATTTAAAATACTTGTCCTGTACCTAGGTATTTTATTTTTTTAGTTTCTATACTTGTACCTCTGTACTTTTTTTCAGAGTACCTGTACCTAGATACTACTAAAATTAGAGTATTTGCACAATACTGTACGTGATTACGAAACCCGCGGAAACTTTATTTCGATATTTATTAAAATTAATCATATTTTTTTTAGTATTTCGAAACCTAACTTGTGCCATCATTTTACGTATTCCGATTTATGGGAAATATAACGAATGTTTAATTGTGGAATTTATGCGACATTTATGGATAAATATATTAAATAAAATATCTTACTCAATCACTATCTTAGACAAATAGATACTGAAGAAAGTTTATACTTGCGGGTTAAATGTATGAGATGAAAAATAATTTTATTGAATCATCAAAAAATAAATATGTAGAACGCACAAGTTGGTTGCAAGAATGTCAAAACTTTTTGCAGCATTGCTCATTACTTAAGATTCCTACATAATTATTTTGTAACAAAATTATTTTCAGATTTATATCTAGCTAAATTTTTTAATGCTTCTGCAAAACTGTCCTTTCCGTTTCAACTTGAATAAAATGTAGTGACGTTCATTTAACAATAAGATTCGTTGTCGCACTTTTGGTACGCCACTAATGACAACACCGGGATGCTTTGAGGCCCCTATCATAATTCGCAGCTTCTGATTTTCTTTCGAGGGTTGTTGATACAATGCGGGCACCTTACCACAGCCCTATTCGTGCCTAAGTCCGTCGAATATCAATAACGAGAGAAAAAGAGAGCCGTAAAGAGCGTCCGTGCAGGATTGACGATCCTTGGACACATCGTTTTGAGGATGTTCTTGCGGGATCGTGACGGGATCAAAGGAAACGTTTTGTCCTAATGACCACCCCGTATACATTGTGTGTACCCGTAGCGCCTGCGGGGATCTTGCTCCTGCGGCGACTGCAATCAAATCGAAGATCCCTGATATCAGCCTGTGGGCAAATATTATGAAATCGTGCTTGAGCACGTCAGGAACGTAAAGTACAAGAGATACTTTCAAATAATTAAGTCAAACCTAGAAATTTAATTATTTTATATAAGTTTTTTTCTAATCAATAAAGAATTAAGTAAAAAAACTTGAATATTAATTCATTTCCAATAAACATTTACCTCTTTTAATTGTTTGTATTACACTTATATATTTATATTTCTCTTTATTTTATATAACTATCCAAATTTGTTTACAAATCGAAAGTTATTAATATGTTATTTACCTCAATCAAATACTACTATATATGTATTCACATATGTTTCGTAAAAGTTCTATTTAAATACATAGCCACAAGGCAGACACGGGGGATTAGTTGGAATAATGATTGCGATTTCTTACCCTAAAAAGCATACCCTAGGCGACGCGCACGCGGAACAATTAATCTAAATGTCACCAGGAGTTAATTTATACGGCTGCGCGATCGTATATCAAGCGCTATCTTCTTCGGATATTCTCCCGGGGATAGGATATATATAAAGCGTTTTCCGTTAACTAGCGCCGCGGCCTTTATCAACCCTTCAACAGAGTGTTTCCTATCGTTACCTTCTCCTAACTTTACTCCGCGCCAGAACCATTTCACAGTTTAATTACTTCCAAACGAAAATGGTACTTCAGCGTACGGTAAATAAATAATGAGCACAGGTTCACATTACAGTCAAATAGTAATTCACAGAGGCTTTTAGCCTCATAAATATCTACCTTTAAAAACGTAATCAAAATTAAACATTATATACGAAATTCTAATTAAAATTAAAATTAAATTTAAAATTGACATTTCGCAAAAAATTAGAAACAAATTTGTATTTTTTACTATTATTTTCACTATACTGCATTTCGCACAGATTCTAACTGTGCTACCGGTAAGTGAAACGTTCCGCCTCGTTAGTACCTTCCTATTTCCTTATTGTATCGTCTTGTATCGGCGTCCCTGTAACTGTAAATCGACCTCTGGGCTCTGCGCTTCCTACAACACGACTCGCGACACCGCGACTGTTGTCCAATAGTGCACACCGCAGATGTACCTAAGTCTCGCTCAGCTTTCTCTGTGGTCGCACGCAAAAACCAGCAGAAACGTTTTACCATTAATCACGGACAATGAAAGTAACATCGACGTGATCCTCAATCGTTTAACATCGTTTCCAATCCCGCTATCGCTGTCGCCGTCGCCGCGACGTGGACCGCGGCGAGCTGTCACCACAACATTAATATTTATCATAAAATCACATTTCTTGCCACCGCGCATTTTATTACCCATATCGCTTCCATCTTTACGCAAGACACCCGCATGAATTATTACGTGTACCTCGAACGAGCGCCAATAAAACGCGACAGAGCGCCGAGTCGGAGATATTGACCGTATATGTGTCGTCAAGACTCGTTGAATAGCTTCTACAACATCTCGGGATACAGAGAAATATCTAGCTTTTTATAACAGTATTACAGTATACGTTCATACATTAAAAAAAGAGTCTGGTAATAACTATTATGTACATATACCAAATGTTAAGTGAAATATCAATAAAATATTCGGTTAATATAATCGAAAATAATTTTACTTTCCTAAATATTTAGTAAATATTACCGAACGGTTGGTTATTTATTATATTTACTAAATATTTAGAAAAGAAATTATTTTTGTTTATATTAACCAAACATTTTATTGGTATTATTTCACTCAACATTTGGTAGCTATTAAGAGACTTTTTTCCGGTATATATATATATATATTTGTAAATAAATTAAGTTTAAAAAATACATTATTTTCCCTCGTAAAATAGCCATATTTTAAGTAATTACAACGCAGAGGGAAATAATGGAAGCAATTAATGCCGAGTCGAAGATATTGACCGTGTGTCGTCAAATCTCGTTGAAGAGCTTCTGCAATATCTCGGGATACAGGGAATCTAGTTTTTTATAAAAGTAGTGTTGGATAGTAACTAGTTAAAACGTTAAAATTTAAAAAAAAAGTTAAAAAATTAATAACTTTTAACTTAATTTAAGTTAATTTAAATGCATTAAATTTTAACTTAATTAAGTTACTTTTAAACGTTAACTTTTTAACTTTTTTTAAGTTAAAAATTTTTTTTTATCTCTTTTAAAGCCTTAGAAAAATAATAAAATATAATAAGACTAAAGATCTATATTCGTAATTCGTTCATATTTTAAGATCATCTTAAGTAATTTCTTAAGATGTGCTAATACAGCCCTCTGATGACTTATGCCATAAGCCTTAGTCCGAATCTATAGATGTTTTAAGCCTTAAGTCATAAAAAATTGATCATACAGTCGAATGCGAGAAAAATATTTGACTGTAATTGGTCCATTTTTTATGGCTTATTAAAAAGTAAAAACCTAAAAAGTTATGTTATATCATATGTGAATAAAAAAATAAAAAATTTAATTTACTTAATAATCTATATTGTAGTTGTTATTTAATCTTATTTTAAGAAAAATTAGGACATTTTGACCTCAAAAATCATTTTTTTCGAAACTAACTTTTTTTTAACTTAAGTTAATTCAATATTAACTTAACTTTCGTTAAGTTAATTTTTTATTCCTCCAACTTTTAACTTAACTGTATTGATTTTGTAAAGCCATTAACTTTAACTTTATTCAGTTAAAAAAAATATTAACTTATTCAACCCTGTATAAAAGTGTTATAGTGTCATGTGTACGAGCGCATTAGTAAATAAATTGAATTTCAAAAATACGTTATTTCTTCTCGTAAAACAGCAATATTTTAAGCAATTGCGACACAGGGGGGAAATAGTGGAAGCAATTAATACCAAACTTGGCGATAATCACCGGTAATAAACCGACGAGCTTGTCTTCGATAGCCCACCTTTCCGCAATAGTGGAAGAGCATTGCCGAACAGACAGTCGACGACAACGAGCGAGCGCTCGCCATTTCGCGTCGCTATTAGCAATAAAGTCCGCGTCGGCGTAATTGTAAACAGAAGGTACTTCGCGCGACGATAAATCCCATTCGCGAGCCCCGCTACGCGAGTCATTCTCGTTATTTTATTCCGTTTGATTAATTCCGCGCAGTAAAACTATCGTAAAAGCGCGGAGGCCCGACTGACGATCGGCGGAGCGAGCTCCGGTCCCCGCGGGAGCATCCGACTGCATTTTCGTGGCGCAGTTTCCTGGCGATTCCCCTCGAGAATCTCTTCGGAACAAGAACGCTTTCCAACTCGAGGTCACATTTCGACATACATTGTGACGGCGCGGAAGCACGTCGCGACCCCGTAGCTTCCTTTTCCTCCTTCGAAGATAAGATCGTAATTTTAACGAGGCGGCGTGGCTCGCATTCCGAGAGCGGTACAGCCGAGTTCCGCGATTATCGATCTCCCAATTTGGCCTCTCGGCCTTCCCTTGTCTATCGATACGCGTCTCTTCTCTTTCCGTATCGATAAAATTTTTTCTCGGTCTCAAATGAAGATATTAAATGAAGATTCCTCGCAACGGAATATTTCTAATTGCCAGAACACCCTTCTGTGCAGCCGCGCAGCTTCTTTCATAAAATCTTTATCGCCCTGGTATTTAGAGTTCGGTTGCCAATGGCAGATCGCTCACGTGGTCGTAACACACTGGATTTCATGCTCTTTTATGGGGGAAAAGCTCATATGTATCTACGAAGAGGATCGTTCGCGCTGCGTTTTCGTTTTCTTCCTGCGAAACGAGGATATTGTTAATTGCGGCGAGTCTGGCTTCGCGCGTGTGCCTTATCGCATCTCGCGCCTTTATTAATCCTCGAAGGGTTTTATTATACGCAGCGAGGAAGTCGGGCGTAATGAGGTGCGATGCGTTTAACACAGTGCGTGACGTGAGCGGTAAGTGGCAAATGCTATTTTGCAAGTAATTACCCGACGAAATGTGTATGCACCGCATATGTGCACTGAAATTATATGAATCTTCTCTATTAGCTTGTCTATACTCTGACAGTCTGCTAATCGAAATCGAGTTGTGTAATACAGGAAATCAAATATTTAAGAGACTTCTAAATATGTTGAACATTTGCTACAACGAGTCAAACTCAAAACAAAGTTCATAGAAAATATATTGGAATCCTTTGAATCGTTAAAATTTTGTAATATTAATTTTAAAATGCAATTTTGATATAAATAACTAATTAAAGAGTATGTTCCTTCTTTTTTCTTTATATTTTCGCTTTTTTTGTAAGCAATTAAAAAATAATAAGCAATATTAAGAATCTTTATTTTTAGACCGCATATGTGAGAACACAATCAATAATAGAAATTAAAAGGCCTATAATGGTCGAAGGTGGATCTTTAATGCTTAAATAATTCAATCTTGAATTACTAAATATACTATATATGTACTTGCATATATATCATATTTGTAGTCTTTCGAACTGCGCGCTGAATTATTTTTCCGGATTATATAAACGCAATTAAACTACTGTAGCAATCTCGCGAATTAAATTGACAAGCAATTTTAATAATTTTGATGCTCAATCAGGCATCATATTATAAAGATGTTAATATGCTGAAAAATAATACTTTTCAATATTAAAAATAAATCTTTGATTATTTTCAATAAATCGTTAATTAAGTCAAAAATGAAATATCTGATACAAAGTTCTTTTGAAACTCGTGCATGAAAATGCGAGTTGGTATATTGAACAGTTGTTCCTTCAAACTACGTCAGTTTGCTATGTCTGTTTTTAAAAATTCGAGTACACATCGCGCGACGCTCACGCCAAGTGCACGTAAAATGTTTTGTCGAGAACGCACCGCTGCCGACTTAATTAAATTACGACCACGGGCAGAGGTGCAGCCGAGGATCGCTCGGTACAGCGTGCAGAAGGCACAAAGAGCTCTCCGGGCACAAAGCGAACGATTGTTCGGATCGCGCGCGCGAGGCTCGTTACCATGTCGCTCGTCACTCATAAATCGCCTCGTTCCGCGTGTGCACCCGCCAAGCCCTCGGAACAGTCGGAACGCACACGACGACGATGGCGACAACGAGAGGCTGAGAAAGAAGAAGCGTGTCCGCGCATTCGGCATATCGCAGTCGCCGCAGAGAGAAGAGAAGTGTCAGCTGTAACTTTTATTGGTTATAAAAGCTCGCGATATTATGCTGAGCCCGAGTAAATACGTTTATGCTTCTCTCCGTCTCTCTCCCTTACCAGTAACGGATTTTTCAATAGGCGCAAAAACACGTCTTTATACTCGATACGTAAAATGAACAGGTTTCCCCTATAAGGAATATTTGTTTGTAAAAAATTTTATGGAACATTATTTTTATGTAAATATCGTCTTTACATTATTTTCTATAACCCCGCAGTTGCGTAGTATTCATTATTTTGTATGAATACATTCGTTTTTCATCGTAATAATTATATCAAAAATCGTTCTACTGCGTGTGTGTGATATTATTAAACGATTCTTTATTTAATAATTTATTTGTACCTTATTATCTTTATCGATTGTTGCTTGGGATTCCATATTCTCGCTAAATCCGCCACTGTTTTGTGCCCCCCAAATTCACTTTCTCCGAGGATGGATACGCTCTTTCTCTTTCGACCTTATAAATATAATACATTTCATATTTTATGGTTCCATCAGAGAAGAGAGAAAGCATGCCGTCTTTACGGACGTGCGTTCTACTGCACCTTGTGTCTTGGCATTAATCTTATGGAGGGAAGAAGAGGGGATAGTAAGCGATGGGAGGCAAATTGGATGCCTTTTGACACAGGAGCGGATGAATCATCCGCGAGAGTCTTGGGAATTCGTCTCGCCAGACAGGTCGACGCACTCCGACCCGCGATAAGCAACACTTTGTAGCGTCCGTGAAACGAATCCCGCTCGATTTCGAGAGAACGAAAATCTACCGTCGGCTTTCGAGATTGCGCGCGTAATCACGCAAACGTTCGCCAACACTTCCGTATCTCAAAGTACAGGGTTGGGGGTAAGTTAACTATTTTTTTTAACTAAGTTAAGTTAAAGTTAACAGCCTTCAAAATTTAACTTAATTAAAATACAAGTTAATCCATAATGAAATTAATTGAATTAAAAGTTAAGTTAATAAAAAAAATAATTGAAAAGTTAAAAGTTAAATTTGGTCCGAACGAACAATAAAAAAAAAAGAAGTTTAACCATTGACATAATTTTTCGTATTTTTCCTTTTTCACAGCATATTTATTTAAAAAATTTGGTTATTTTTGTTCACAAGTAACGATTTTATACTATAATATAAAATTACTAAATTATAACTCATTATCCTCTCGCATTGTCTGAGGATTGACTTTAAAAAAATCAAATTAAAATTAATAGTTACCGATAAAATGTAACTAAACTAATTAAATTAAGTTAAAAAGTTAAGAGTCTAAAATGTAACCAAGTTAAGTTAAAATTAATTAACTTTTTAACGTTTTAACTTAACTTTTATCTTTTTAACTTAGCACTACCCAATCCTGTCAAAGTGAGATATTACAGTAGTGCAGCGGATCTCACTCACACGACGTTGGGTGA
>NW_017257999.1:2072389-2111818 GCF_001594055.1 Mycetomoellerius zeteki | reverse complement strand
GATCGATAATTTGTGATAAATTAAAAATCTATTGTCTATTATTCTCCGTTCCTTTCATTGTGTTTAATTGTAAGTCCTAATTAGTCATAATAATTAATTAATTATAGAAGACACAATTTTTACATTATTATCAAATTAAATGAAATTAAATTTAAACTACAAGTTAGCTGAAAAATGAAAAACTGAGTCATAATAATATATAATTAAGTCTTATCAACGTACACAAAAACATAACGATATTTTTACGATCAATCTGTCCTCTTTTCACAAATATCTCAATTTTTTTCTGAATACGCTATGCAATTTGCAACGCACAAGTGAAAATCGTTATTACTAATTGAAATACTTAAAGAGATATCTGTTATCTTATATTTGCAAATGCAACTCAAGTGCACTCGCAATACGCGAATCACGGTTCGCGCTTTGATTTCGTATCTTGTTGTATTTTTCAATACTCCGCGCGAAACTGAATAACCCTTTTAAATGCTTATTACTCTGTCAACTCACTAAAAGCTTCGATAACGCGATAAAAGATATACGGCACACGGCGGCATAGAATGCAATTGTGCACTCGCGTAGCAAATAAAAGAACCATGTGCATGCACGAACTCGTTGACAAACTTACTTATTCGAATTCTCGCGTGCAAAATCTCTCGTGTCTGTAAGAATAATATTCAAAATAATTTTCAGAGAATTCAATATTTCTCACTAAATCTCCAATTTTTCATCTCCGTTAATTTCTGCGTTATTTGTATTTATGTCAATAAGCTAGTTACTTGCGTAAATAACTACGAAGAGAAAACGATTGCGTGATTGAAATCCTTCGGTGTTACGTAACGCGCCATTACGTCCAGGCAATATTGAATCTATAGCTCTAGCTGTGGTGCCTGATGCATCTACGTCAGCGATCAAATAGAAGCGAAATCAAATAGGACGCGACGCGACGCGACGTTGTTTAGTATTCCGGCGTGCCTATGAAACGTCCGAAACACGTGCATTATACCGTCCGAGATACGAACGATCGCTGGATTGCGCGGATATCCGGTCTAATTCCGTCTGGTTAGCTATAGGTGTACGATCGCAGACAGCAGGCAATAAATAGGACGGCAGGTTTCGTCGTTCGCATCGGCACTACCGGGCAATTGCTTTCAGGTGGTCATGCTGTTATGACATAATAACCCAATGCGAGCTAACGCTAATTCACAAGCGAATAGCCCGATATCGTGACCGACGGTATTAGGTAGGGTCTCGACGTGGCGTACAGGTCGATGGCACCACGCGACGTGCATCGGCCGTAGATGCTGCCGGAGGATGGTCCATGTCGATCCACCTGACGCCCGTTAACGTCACTAGACGCGTCTAGATATCCTCCCTGATTCCTGCCTTGGATCGACCCGTTTCGTACTCGAAGGTATGTGCTATCTCTTGATTGAGAGTAAGTAACGAAATCCATTATCCTGGATAAGGTCCTCATAAAGGTGGAAATTTAATTAGTCGTTAATGTCGCAACGATAGCAATAGGATAAAAAATCTTATTTCATAAACTATTAAAAGAATAGTACAAAATTAAATAAATTTTATTGCTTAAAATTAATTCCTTAAGTGAGATTTTTAATCTCGGTTTAGTTAATTTCATCTGTTATTTACACATTAATTAGATAACTTACACGATTAAGAACTATCGCTACAGTATTTAACAAAAATTGACATCATCTGTTCTATATTTTATATTAAGTACAATTCACATGCGTAATGAATTGATTTACATCTCATCTCCACTCTTACTGTAAATTTTTTAATCTATTCCTAATTACTGAGTCTTTTATAATATTAAATTTTACTTTTCCGTTTTAATGTATATTCTTTATAGGGATTTTATACTTCTATTTCTACACAACTATCTTATACAATTTGACAATATACTATATATTTTTACCACTGACTGGATAGTCGCCTTCTATTTTCACATTGACTTTCTTACTGTTAACCGACGAATTAGTTTAAATCTTGACATCATATTACAATTTTTTTACTCTGACTTAGTATAATGTGGTTGTAAACTGTTTTTTTAAAAATAGAAATGTGAAATTGAGATGTTTGTGTTATTATATTTATGTTGTACCATTGTTTTCGTCATCAATTTCAATTTAATTTTAATATTTAACTTGTAAATTTCGTTTATGCGTTTTTTTATTTATTATTACGAATTTTAAATTGACAATGCGTTAATATTTATTTTTGTTCGGGATTATTTACGGCTGACGAGGACTCTGTGAGATCGAAACATTTTGTGGGAAATATTTCTATGAAATTAACGATTAATAAAGTTTTACTTTGTTTTTTACATCCTTTATAGCTCATTTAATTATTTGACCTGGTAAGATTTTAATCTATATTATTGTTGAAATCTATATGAGAGGAAAATTAATACTATATTTACTCTTGATTATTAATTAGATAATATTGCAAAATAATAAATACTGTTCGTTATTCATTGAAACTGTTAAATTTCGGTAGGAAATATTTGTTGAAAAATTATTTTCATAGCATGCTCGAAAAAATATTGAAAATCCAACGTTCGGAGCAAAATTCGTAGATACGCAGTAATAAATCTCTCGACGACCTATAGCTGCAGGGGGTACTCTCCGTTAGGAGCGAGAAGGAAAAAGAGACAGAGAGAAAGAGAGAGAGAGTCAGCAATCATAGTGCATCGTTTTTCTCGCGTTAGATACACGTTTTAAAACGCAATCAGCGGCACTCGTGCGCAACTGTGCCGAGCGCAATCACGATCAAATCTATCGATCTCCCAGCCGATCATATCAACGCGGGAACGCGTAAAAACCCTTATACGCGGACAATCAATATTGTCATTTAACAGTTCGCGGAGCGCGTACCCACTTTCCATTTTCTTAACAAATAGACTTTGCTAGACACACCTGCGCGCTGACACGTTCATTCGCCTGATGGCGTTTACAGTTATATTCCCTCGCGTTTGTGTTTTACAGCATTTAAACCGCGTAATATATCTCCCAATAAGAGAAGTTAATAATCTCGGTGGCTAGGTTTTCTTAATAACGTAATCGAAGTCATCTAATATCTGCGCTGCTTCGATGAACGCGAATGAAAAAGGGTAGTCGCAAATTGCTGTGATCGATAGCTCGTTCGCTTTTTAAAGCGGAGGAAGATACTCAAAGTAATTCATGAAATACGATACAACGTTTCAGGAAATAATTCGAATGGATCCATGCAAGTTTTTTTCAGCGTTCGTGACGGTGCAACTTCCGCGGGATAGAGCCGCGGGCTCTCCGTCAGGTGAGCCGATGCGATCGGATGGTGCGATCCGCATCTATCAAGGCCACTGAACTTGCTACTTTTGAACCTAGAACGCCGCAACGCTGCGGTTTTTGCGGTCGCGTAGATTTTATAACGTTTTTTTAGCCCGCCTCCTCCGAGGAGTCCCTCCCTGCTGACCACCGTCTCTTTTACAGTGCTCTTATTAGCGCCAGGATTGTGTACGCACTCTCGGCTGCGGCAATCTGCCGAGATGGTAATGATAACTCGCTCCTTGATTTCCTGGTGCGGCTTGCACGGCACGAGCCCCGACCTGCTTCGCGCGCGAGCGCGCGGTTAATGGACGATATGAAACAAAGAGACAAAGAAAGACGAGAACACGATGGCCGGCACGCCCTGGCCATGGGGCAAAATCTTCCGAGAAGCGATCGTGATTACCGCGCGCGAAACTCGGAAGCTGCTCCAGAGGCAGAGCACCGTTTTCATAATACGCCAGCTTGACGAGTAAAGGGAGGGAGAAAGAGATAGAAAGAACGCGAGAGACCAGTTCGCAATAATTATCAACGGCAGTGAGTAATAACCGGGGAGGGAATTCGAGCAAGAAAATATCGAGCGCAACGTATATACGCAAGAGCGATTAAAGAGTTTTTCTTTATCGCACCTCGCGAGATCTCCTTGCGCTCGCGCGGCTTCAATCCCGCGTGCAATTTCGCGTGGCGCAGTAACACGCGCGAGGAAAGACGAGCGATCAGGCGTGCTGTGTTTTTGGAAAATTGCGCGGCACATCTTGTCGCACACACAATTGAACATGTCCTTCTCGAGAAAATTTTCATCGGGATCGCATAACTGAAAAGCTGTAATAAAACAGAAACTATCTCGCAGCGGGATTGAGTACTTGGGATTTGTTCGAGCATTCGAATGTTTAGCAGTGGCTTTTCTTCTCGGTCGGACGATTCGTTTCCAGCGCGCTTCATTTACCGAAACGTTCCGCCCCCTCGAAAGGAAGGAAGAAAGAACTTTTCACGGCGAGGGCTCGGGAGAAATTCTCGCGAAATCTTTCGCCGCCTCATTTAAGGCTGCCTACGAAATACGACCTATCCGAAGTCTGTCAGGGCCTGATAGATCCAACGATTTGAATATTACCGAGGAACTCGGTCGTTGCCTGCAGAATCATCCCGTCTCTCCTGAGAGATCATTGCTTCCGCTCAATTGTTAGAGATTATCGAGCCGTTACGCGCGATTATTCTTCTTGCGTCGAGCACTTCTCGAATATTTTTAGTCGCGTTTCTTTCTTTCGTATTATCTTCAAGAATGACAGTAAAGTGACACTAATTTTTTAAATAAAAAAAATTAATAAATATATGAAAAAGAATGGAAGAAACGGAAAACGATCGAGATGACAACTCTCTAAATCTGAATCAGTGGATAGTCACTAATTACCCAGTGGCATACTTGACACTGATAATCAGTGAAGTTCAACCAAAAAAGAAAGAATGTTTGAGCATTATATAACTAAAATACTGATATTTGTACGTTAATTTCAATTTTCCAATACCATATTCATTGAATTTAAGCACTAAAACAAGGTTAGTTAGATCACATAATAAAAATTAGCTAGGTTAGGGATCTCACATTTAATTCACTGATTATCAGTGGCATACTTGGCACTGATATCAATGCAGATTATCCACTGATTCAGATTTAGAGAGAAATTATAGAAACAAATATAAAAAAGTAAATGTTAATCAAATGTTATACATTTAATCAAAT
This sequence comes from Mycetomoellerius zeteki, assembly GCF_001594055.1. Lineage (NCBI taxonomy): Eukaryota > Metazoa > Arthropoda > Insecta > Hymenoptera > Formicidae > Mycetomoellerius > Mycetomoellerius zeteki. The sequence continues at coordinate 2,106,757 of NW_017257999.1, read as the reverse complement.
TTTAGAATCGCAATTATAAGCATCAAGATTGTTATAGTTAATTTAAATAAAGCAACAAAAATTTCAAACATGTCGACAATTTCTCTAGGCTAAGCGAGTACATATTACACAGAGAATGTATTCGATTTATGAGAAATATTCTGCGATAACCGTCGGTATGAAAAACTAAAGTGGTGAATAAGAGCTTCCCCGATTGTAATGGGCCGGAACGAACGGAGGATTCCACCGTGATCCAAAGTGCTCGTATTTGTACTCTACTTTGTGAACGCAAAAGCGCTCCCCGGCTTTCCTGTCTCCCCCAATGGCGCCTGATCCCGTCCTCGAAAGCTCGTGGCTGCGCCGTAATTAACGATTACAAAGTATTTCGTACAGATGATTATCAGTCTACGCCGGATGCACCGGCAGTCCCACTCCATAACTTCCGAGACTTTGATGTGCACGCCGGCTCTTGTTTCCTACCCCATTGTGCTGGCTCTTACAATCGCCTGCGATGTCTATATAGCATGTTAGAAAAAAGAGTTTGAAAATTTAAAAGAGCGTAACAACAGTTGACGGAATCTTTAATATATGTCCGCAGATCTTTTTCGTTATAAATTTTATATCTTATTGCAAAAATAATCTAAATAATTTTATTATTTTTATTATTATCCAGCACTTTCCAGAATGATAAACTGTTTTTTTATTACACGCGCATACAATTCTAATTCTAGAATTTCAAAACGTAATTATATTTTGCAAATAATAAAAAACTAAAAGAATCTTAATTAATCAACATAAAAGAGATTAGTACTAGAAAATATCAATTTTTTTTATTAACATGTATACTAAAAAATACGTTTTTACTTTGTACTAATCTCATACAAAACATTCGATATATATGTGATAACATCTTTTTATTTTGTACTGATCTCATCTAATTGCTTAATTAATCAGGATCTTCTTGAATTATTATTTACAAATGATATATATATGTACATTCTTAGATCACAAAATTCTTTTTTCCACATCCTGTATGAAAAAGATATCTGATGCTTGTGTGTGCGCAACTGGTATACAAAAACTGGTAATGTCGATTAGTATGCCCGATGAATACAAAAATTTGTAATTGAGCTCCAAATTGTATTTATTCAAAATTATTACATTTAAAAAAATGTAATCATATATTCATTCAAAATTTTGGGTTTTCAAAAAATATTTATTCACAAAAAAATTATGAATATTAACGAGTATTCATATTCATTCAAACAAAATATAAACTGATAAAAAAAACTCCAATAAGCAATTGTTACCCTTTAACCGTTTGATAACTTTAAGTTAAAAAAATGAATTTTATTTATTTTTGTCATTGTAATATTCAGATTTTATGAAGGAAACTTAGAAATTTTGAAAAATATTTTAGAAAGCAATATATTTTTTATTTATAAATGGCGCTCTCTATTTGATAGAGTGCCATATATATTGATATAATTCATTTTACATCATAATAATGTTATAAACATTTTATAAGATATCTTGATCGTTCATTATAGTCTATGGACATTAAATTCTGAGATATATTATTTCCCAATAAAAATGTCTTTGTTTAATCTATAGGTTAAACAAGGACGCCCATCGTATAGGTCGCAGTCTAAGCGCACGGTGTAATCGTAGTCATTGTTTTTATAGATTTCTGTTTCCACTTGCAGGCTTTGCAAGCTATGTGCAGATAATACAAATTAAAAGTGAATACGAAACGAAAATATTTGTAATCATATTAAAAAAATATTCATTCATATGGAATGAAAAAGTATTTATTCTTGACGAATAAAAAAGAAGTGTATTCGAATGAGTATTTTTATTCATTTTTTTATTCATTTATTCGAATATTAAGTGTATTCACTGGACATACTAATGTCGATGAAGCACGGAATCGTGTGCACATCGTTCTATGCGCGACATGTTCGTCGAGGGTACGGTGTTTTAATTGGCGACTCGCCGATGCAGCGCTCTTTTACGCGCTTGCAAAAAAAAGGAGCCGAGTATCACGATACGTATATATTTCCGTCGCGTTCCGGCGCGTCGATGCACTCAAATATCTTCCGCGAAATTACACTCGCCACTCGCGCATTTAGCGAGATGATTGCCGAGAAACGGTGTAATCGAGGTGGACACTATAAGACTACAGTTAAGGTCAGACAGTGCTTTTAAGCTACGATAAGAGCGTAACGACGTTTGACAAAGTATTGGTAGCACTTTGGCTCTGTGGAAAAGTGGGATGCATGACATACGGTTTGAGAGATGTTATTACAAAATAGCGTCGCAGATAGAGCGCTTTTTCGCTCGTGAATTCAAACGAAGGCTATCAGTTGGACGCCACTAATTATGCGAAATTAAGACACTCGTTTCCGAGTCCGATCCGCGAATCAATTAATGACTGTCCTGCGCGACGCGATAGCGCGCAATATGCGAGTGCGTTTGTGCAAGCAAACGATGAAATATATATTTTACCATGCAGAGAGATAACAACCGTGACGAAGAAAGGAAAAAATTCTGATAATTCCGCGTATCGCGACAGGAAGTATCACCGCACTTCTTCTCTAGCGAAATGTAAAATCATTTATTTACCGTCTGGCAACTCGCTATTAGCGCCAAATGCATAGATAAAGGCTAAAACTATATATTACATACATTTATGTTGCCGTATCGTTTAAAGTAGTTCATTAAAATATTACTCATTCCTTTTTGCTGATAGTTAAAACATATTTGCGCAGAACTAAGTGTTTTTCTTTAACTCTTAAGTACACACACGAGTCATTCGTGTCCTACGCATTTCTTTTTTTTTTTTAATACTAGACATCTGACTAAATAGACCTTTCCTTTATTTTAATGTATAACTTTATAAATACTTTCTAAAGATGTTGAAGTATATAAGAAGTATGTAAGAATCACTTAATAATTTTTGTATACGTAGAAAGTAATGAAAATTGATCCGGGACACGAACGACTAATCGTATGGGTTAAGATCGGAAAGTACAGCGTAAAAAGATTGCATTTTCATATGGTTTAAATACATTTCCATATGTAAAATCAACTTGACAAGTTGTGGACTTGGTTCTCACTTGTATTAAACTTTTCGAAATGGATGCCACGATAATCGAGTACGAGCACCCGAAAATCAAGTCAAGTTTAACCGTCGCAACGAATTGTCACCGAAGAAAGGGACTTAACAGCAAGAGTATTATTAGTCGGGGAACATTTTATCGCGAGCGGATTCTACCGTTTCGATTTAGAGGATCCGTGCGAGAGCTCGATTACGCCACACGGTAGCGATCGTAAGCGCTGACGAAATTAATGACGTGTCAGGATCATAATGGCGCATCATCATTCCGAGGCGAGGTATATAAAGCATATGTTTTAAAGCTTCGAGTAATCGTGCCATTAAAGTAGAACCAGGGAGAATGTACAATGGACAGCGGCGCGGGGCCGTTAAAGGGGCACGATTAAATTTAATTATCAAATTTTACGATTATTCGGGGCGCGAGCACACAGCACTCACTGCGTTTGCGAAGCGAAGGGTTGCGGCGCAAAAAAGCGTATTAGAATTAGCCGGGACGAAGCTTTAAGGACCCAATAAAACCATAAAAGTGGAAGGACAAAATGTGTAACGGGTTCTCACGATTGCTATGCCGGTGACTGCTCGTTCACCTAAACATTTCTCGTGAACCTCGTAAAGTTCTTTGACGAAGTACTCGGCTGATACATCAACGTACATTCTACCGTGCGAGTGACTATCAAAGTTACGAAATAAATACGCAGTATTGATCGAGAAAAAGTCGTTTTCTTTATTCACTGTGTGTAACAGGAATGTCTATATATTCTCTTATTGAGAGAAACAGAACGGTTAAATAAGTTAAAATCTGATTAATGAACACACAAGCGACTTGTGAAAATCTCTGTTAACTTCAATATATTTCGTTAATAAAAAATGAAAAATTAAACAAGCTGTTAGTAATTCATTAAAATATTATTCTATTTCGTTGACAGTAAAAACATATTCGTGCAAATGTATTAGGATTAAATGATTTTCTTGAAAATCGAAAAATTCAGTATTTTCAGAAGGTTTGGATAACTTTTATGATTTTAGAAAACACACACACTCTCATTTTAGTAACAATTTACTTTAATTTAATTTAAATAAACTAGATATTAATATTTGTTAATACGTAACATCAGTTTGCTTTCTGCAGCATTACAAGAAACGGTGTTTCATGTTGCTCACGATTAAAGAAGGGACAAGTCGATTGGAAACAGTTAGAGCAACGTATCTCGTTAAACGAAACGCTATGATTAAATGGCAGTCCGTAACGCTTTTTACAGCGGCCGATCGCCTTCACTCTTTTACGCTGCTCATCAAAACGAAGTCAAATTGTCAGATCGGTCTTTGTTTCCGATACCACACGCACTGGTTCCAGACGCTCGAAATGTCTCGCGTAAACCGAGGGCTTAATAAAGCCAGGAATCCGGACTATTTCGTTCGTATCCGGCATTCCGTATCAGAGATGGGTGACCATTTACAGCCTCTCGGTGATCCTGCGCAAGGACAAAGGGAACGAAGAGAAAGCCGACAGGGCGAAATAAAAAAAAAGAGATGCACGTTTAACGTACGCATTTAATGATAGGTTAGAAACAAGTAAGCCCTGACGATCTATCCTATTCGGGGCGAGTCTACTTTTGGTAGTAAAACGGATCCAACTTTATTGCCCGGAAGACTTCTACACCGGCCGCTGAACGATTTGGACAGTCGGACATTTGGAGACCGGTGAATTTCCGGTTTATAAGCGCGTCGTAAGAGCCGCGTAATACCGCGCCGTTAACGATTAACGATTCATTTAGGAGCGTTTAGTAAAGCGAATGGTGCTGCTACGCGAGCGCTATTTCAAATGGCTCCTCTCTAACGCGTTGCAATAATCGAAGCTCTCTCTATGATCGTGCAAATGCTTACAAAATAATACAAAAAGCGAGTTAAAAAATTCTACTCAGTATTATTTAAAAATTTTAATTCACAATTTGCTGTCCACGCTATTATATAGTCATAGATATTCGAATTAAATAATTGTAATAAATCCAATAGACAAAACCTGCGTTCAGCAGAAAACAGCTTTTGCAACCGTTATAAAATTTTTTGGTTTGCATATAATTGGTTTATACGTATACATTTAGATCCAATGAAAGGAACTAAAGCTAAGAAACTAATCATATTAAAAAATCTTGCAACAATTGCAAAGCTGTTTTTTAAATAAATTGATTAACTAAAAAAAATTAGAATAATGTTATTTACAAAAAAATATAATTAATGTTGGTTTTAGGACGATTCAAAATAATCTGTTGAATTATTTGTAAAAACTTCAGCTGAATATGAATATCAATTAATTCTTGTGAAAGAATTGAGAAAGTGTGGAATGTAACGTTCTTAAACAAAGATGTTAATGCTATAAGTTTGTAATTTCTCTTGGCTATTAGTATCGCACTAAAATAGATCTCGAGGACAGACGACGATTCAATGACTCGTTAATGTCGTCGCGCTCGTAATGCTTATATAACGTGTCCATTTCTATCAGAACAGTAAGCAGAAAATCGATCCGAAGAGCTAGCTGCTCTGCTCATTTATAAAATAAAGAAGAAATTCGACATACGCACCATGAAGCACCTCAATATTCCGCGTTGACAACGAGAATGGCGCCGTCCACCTGTAATTAATTAATAAATACACATTTAGAACTCAATTATTATCTCACGGCCATTAAATCTTTCTAATTTAATTCACTTCGCTCTCCATAATTTCTATCACTCGCCAATTTCCACTCGACTCGTCATTCCTCTGTAATTATATACTCGTCAAACAATAAATAAAGATTTCAGATATTTCACAATTTATTCGATTATTCCCTATTTGACTGCGCCGGCACGAAGATCCAATTAGCGCATCGCCAATTGCGCGCGATACAGCTGCGCGCAGTGACATAAAGCCCCGCTGGAAATAAACTACAGGTTGTTCACACCAGTAATAATCGGGTTCTTGTTCGCTGCGCATCGCAATTCTTTACTTACTGAGACAGTGAATGACGAAGCGAGAGATATGGAGATAAATGATGCGTACGGTGGACACTGCATCCGTCGTAACAGATTACCGTAATCCCGATCGCTCAAGTTCGCAATAAAAAAAAAAAAAGAAAAATGTCTGTCGCGAAACTTCGTCATTAAAAGCAACGCACGAGCGACGCGTAGCCGAGTGCCCCCACATTTAAGTACTTATGAGAATATCCCGGCGTTCTCTCTTTCTCGCAATCAATCTTATCGACTCCCGGCATTCTCCCGGGTCATTCTACCGGAGTAATCCTGAGACAAAACGATGCGGAGCCCGTCAGAGCGTCGATGAAAGAACGCGACTTCTCGGAAGCTGGCCGCCGTCGTTGCGACCGAAAGAAGGCGCAAAAAGAGAGAAAGAGAGAGAGAGAGAGAGAGAGAGAGAGAGAGAGAGAGCAATCGGCTAAAACCATTCGCTAGTAGCATAAATCGCGTGCATTTAGCATCCGCGATTTTTCACGTTTACGTATAAACGCATTAATGCGACACACGGATCATATCTCGTGTCCATAATAACCGCGTGTTCGCGGTTCTTTTAAAAGCGCGACCATACGAGAAATGATGTCGTCGGCTGCACGAGCCCTTTTCTTTTTTTCTTCTCTTTTTCTTCCTCCTACTATCTTCCTCACTGTTAATCCGTGGCCACATATGCACGACGATGATGGTTTTATACATACACTTTTTATCGCAGCTAGAGCGCTCGCGCAGCATCTCTTAACGCCTTTCATAGTTGGCACGCTCTCGCTCTTAAAGCGATTGCGAGCAGGTACTTTGTCTAAGTACACTCGCATAAGACGGCGTAAGTACGAGAGATATCGTTACTCTCTCATCCTCCCTCCTTCCGTTCGCTCGTCGTTGACCCTTTCGCGACGAGGGACAGTCCATTTACCAGTTTTGTACGAGTGTACACATGCGTCACGTCCCTACTCTATATAGTTTCTTTTCTCGGCGTTCTGGAGCGAGGAAAGACGGATATAATGCCGGATAAGATGGATTTCCCGGAGATCCGATACTGTCGCGGGTGGTCTCCGGGAGTATTCTCGCGACTCTCATGTAGCTAAATTTCCAGCATAATGATAATAACGCGCGCTATCATCCCACGTGTAAAAGAATATTTTGTGATGGTCTTGGAAAGTAATTAAGAATGCAAAATCGTTTAAAAGATATGAAAAGTTTATGCGCCTCGATAACACTTTAATGATTTTACTAAACGATTTTAGCTGATTTTTATGTATATTTATCCTACAAGTATCAATTTTTTGTAACCATGTCTTTTTAAAAACATACATATTTTGTTAACAATAGCTCTTTATAGAATCTTTTTCTAAGTGAAAATGATTTATTTTTGTGTGGAGTCTTTTATAATGAGTAAAAAAACCATGATAAATTCAATACCTATTCCTAATGAATCATTTATTTATGTCGAAGCAGAAGAGATAAGTAGATGAATTTTTAAACACGTTATTAAAAATCCTCTGCTCTCATAAATTTGACAATTTAAAATCAACACAACAAATTTTGTCGACCAGTGTAATTTTATACTTGTTGATCAAATTTCTGAAAATATTAAAAATAATTATGAATAATAATAACTAAAAGATAAATGATAGCAAGATAAACGTTAAGGAAAACGCTGACTGTTCATCAGTTTGGATGCGTCATTTGCCGATCAAGCGAGCGACTCGAAATCTTAATTCTCACAATGCTTCGCAAACAGCAAAAGCCTCTTTTTTTAAGGGGTATCTCGACGGCCTACCTCATCCCCGGTTGATGTATTCGTTCTTTATTCGCGTCTGCTTGCTGGTGAGCGAGGAAAGCGCAGTGCTCAGCCATAAGCAGTCGGCAGGATAATTAACCCTTTGAGGAATCTGTTGCTTTGACGATTTTAATAATCTTAAAAGACAGCAGCTTCTGATTAGTACTTTAACCCACGCGAATGCAATCGACAATGCTTCTCTTCGTCATACTATCGCAACGTGATGCGACATGCTGTTCGGAATTATCGTTTCACGATCCTTTATGGTACATTATCATGAGAAACTCACGTATGCTTACCTAGTCGAAGTATCAATCTTCTAATGATATGACTCTTGTGCTACTTTTCAATAAAAAGAAATAATACAGTTATTAAATCTTTTCATTCACACACACACACACACGCACGCACGCACGCACGCACGCACGCACGCACGCACGCACGCACGCACACACGCACACACACACAATCAAAGTAATTGTTATATATACATGAAATCATATAAATATCTTTCTTAATTTTTCCTTACTTCAAGCTATCATATAACTTATGACTAAAATATAAATTAAATCTCAATTTCTGTTCATACAATGACAGAATAAAGTTAAAAATTATAAATAAATCAGCAACTACTGATATTGTATAATTACATTAATTAATCTCAGTGATGGAAATGTGATAATAATATCAAGTTGGAAGCGCACGTTTAACTTTTGTAGCGTATGATACCTTTACGTAGGTACTCATATGCCACTTTGAAGCATTGACATAAAAGCACTCCCATGCAGCATGACGTAAAAGACAAGCCGCGGCATGAAACGACCCTTAGTAGCCGATAACACACGTGAATTATTTTCAAAAGCTAATTTTTGCCGTGCTGGGTTGTATATACATACTCAAAGTCAAAGGACATTGTTACACCACCTTTCCAGTTCAGCGATATTACATTTAGCTTTTAACAAGCAAAAATGTCCTTTTCTACTATATGTTGCATCTCCAATATACATACGTATATATACATATATACATATATAAATAAAAGAGTATAACATATTGAAGAAAAATATTACACAGAAATTGAAATACAGAAAGAAAGAAATATTCTATCTTTTTATAGACAAATAATGTCATGGTTTTATTTGGAATTGAATTTTTAAGCTCGATCAAATTCAAATGATAATTATGACAAATGTGATAACGAAAAATTCTAATTTAAATTTGGCCACTCTATCTCGAATACTTGAGGAATAATTTAAAGCGTGTCAAGAGGGATTGCGTAATAGCGTTGCGTTCATAAAGCATGCAGTGGTCACATAATGTTTATGTATAGTGATAAGGTGAAAACTCCGAGTGAATAAAAATCACACAACGAGAGCCTGTTCCGTAAGTGCGATAACCCAGGTCAAAGACGATTACACAAATCACAGTCGTCGATAGACACAATCAGCGTTTACAAACAAATTGCATGACCAATCACGCCCGTACAAAGCCCTTCGTTCACTCTCCAAGCGTGTATTCGCGGTTTCTTGTGTTATTTCTCGTCAGTATTATCTATCAATTACGTTACATATTTATATTACATAGCCGAATAAATATTTATATCTATGAAGCAGTTTATTGTACATGTTCTATTTCAACGTAACTGTCAAACGGTTAAACACATACAGCATTTAAAATGCGATATTCTTGTCTGTTTTAGACGATTTATAATTCGCTATTTATAGTTCAGAGCAGAGTTTTATTTATCATTTCATGTGTCCATATATGTCATATATTCAATATATAAAATATTGAAATACACAATATATAAGATTATAAATAGAATATTATTCTGAAATTTGAAACAAATTACAGATCGTTTAGTAGGTTTTATTTGTTTTATTTGCAAGTAAAGGTGCAATTTCATGGGCGCGTCATTTGTCGCACGCGTTACGCGTCATTCTAGAAGTAACTAGATTTGTCGCGCGCGTGAAACTTGATAAACATAACTTGAAAATTACTTACAAAAGATATCAGTCGCTATTAAAAGCGATGCAAATAACAGTAATAAAATATGCAGCTTGTTCATATTAAGTATTTTATATAAAGCTCAATAATAAGTCATCAAATGTTTTAAGTCCCATATCAAGTATTTTCATCACGATTTAATAAGGGATAAACTCAAACCTTAAAATTCTCAATATCAACATTATTTTTTCATCGTAAACATTTATTTCTTTTACTAACTTGGAGTATGTCGATTTCTTCATAGTTTTCCATTATCAATATTCCTATATAAAGCAATAATTCACTTCTTAGCACTTTTTCGCAATTTTTCAAAACATGAGACAAAACACAAGACGCTTTTGCAGTTGGATAAATTCAACTATATACGTCAAACGCGACCATGCTAGAAGTCACTAGAATCTAATTATTTCTGAAGCGACGCGTGACGCGCGCGACAAATGACGCGCCCATGAAATTGCATCTTTATGCGAAGTAATACGTTATGTATAATAGTTAGCCAAAAATAGCATCAGAAATACCTACAATCGTTATTTATAGCTAAGTAATTTGGAGATAAATTGCTCTCATCACTCTTGGTTCCAAGTCTTCAAAAGAAAGATAAAGTTTGGCATATGGCAGCCTAAATAGAGAAAGTCGAAACGCAGTTAACAGCTGGGGCCTGCATTCTGAGACACACGTGCTCGCTCGAGAAATGTCTGTTTCGTCTAATTATTTTTCTGTTACAGCTCGAACGACGCGGACGTGCTTTTGACAAGTAAACCCTTACCATGACAAATGTACGTATCGAAATATTGCAATAGCCGTGGAAACGAACAAATGGAACATGTATAACGTAACGTTCCTCTAAATTAAAACTTTCTCTAATTGCATTCGTTAATTTTTCATCTTCTATATGTAAAATCGAACAAGATATCATGTACATACACAAACGAAGAAGCGTTTTTATTCTTTTCGAACCCGTATAGCGCGAGACGAGTCGTTATCGGCGATCATTACGATTTCCCGCGGTGCACAATAAGGAAGCCCCCAAAGAGCGTGCGTCGGAAGTGGAAGCGAACTCGGAGCGATTTAAATATGAAGTGGTTCGGGATCCCGACGCTCTCGAGGAATCGCCCAAGTGACGGAGAATGATTACGCTAATGACACAGCCGCGGGGTGGTCGGCGAGAGTGAGGTTGGCGGAAGGGGATAAGGACGCCTTAACAACGGGATAGGTGCAGACTGGTACACTTTGCGCGGCACGCGATTCCAACATCAACAACATCGACTGCGCCTCGCGAGGCCGCTCCGGCGGGGTCCGCGATATGCCCCGGCCACTTTTATCGAGGTCTACCTTTTTTATTACGTCGCCATGGAACATCGTCCCGGACGTACGATTTCGCTTTTATTGCGTATACATGCCTACCTCCTGGACGTCGTGCCCGTCTCGTGCTGACTTATCGTCCCCGCCACGCCCGCACAGGTGTGCCGCGCAAAACAAGGAGGGGGATCCCCCGTATATGCATCGGCGAGAAACGATGAAGAGCGTGGATGATACGCGTGCAAATCCGCGGTGCACGGTGTTAAGTGTTAAACCGACATGGAAACGGGTCATTGGACTCTCGTGTATGCAAAGGGCGAGGAGAAGCGTTTCAGAAGGCGACGGTTTATACCTGTACCGCATGATGACACGCAGATATGATCGTTCAAAGAGTGAGCTATTCCTGTTACACGAATCATGAAGACCGAACACTTAGCACTCATACATGAGAATTCAACAAGATTTTCACTTCTTATTATTTTCAGATATCACACAACATTCTATTATTTTCTAACATTGATCGATAAAAGAAAATGCATAAATGATGCCGCTTCGGAAAGAAAGGTCATCTGACACACGCCCGGAGACACGACTGTTGCAGATTAGTCGATTACGATCAAATTTCACGAGTACCAGCTATTCCCCCCTCGACTCATCGTTAGTCACACTGTGAAACAAGCGCAGTGAATAATGACGGTATTATTCAAATAGCGCGTCGTGCCTCACAACTTCCGTGATTTTTTGCAGAAGCACAAAGACAGAGAGCGGCGGCATTAGCGGTCATGGGCAAATTACCGTGTGCTCGCGTGTGCTCGTATGGAGAATTCATGTGCATTTACCCATACCACGCACTGTTTCCGTCGAACTTGTCGAGACATTAGGCACAATTTGTAGAAGGTAATCGAGCAAAGTAGAAAATAATAGTAATAACAGAATTAAAAATATCCTGTCTGATTCTACTAAAAATAACAGAATTTTAAAAATATATAACGTATTATTAATTCTAAAATATCATTAATTTATGTTTGCATTCATTGATATATTTTTAAAAATCGATGCCATGTGATATTGTAATCACGTGACAATTCTAATTACAAAACGAAGAAATAAAGCCATTTTCGAATATTTAAATTTAAATTTAAATGAAAATTTAAATAAAATAATGTAAACAATTATAAAATATTGTTTTACGAATTTTGAAGTGAAAATCATTGTTATTGTATAACACAAATACATAAATACATTATCTAGTGACATTTATACCCAATAATCAACGAAGCTAGGTTGGCCGAGCGGTCTAAGGCGCCAGACTTAAGATCTGGTTCCCATCTGGGAGCGTGGGTTCGAACCCCACACTTAGCAAATTTTTTTTTCAAAAAGTATTCATGAAACAATAAGAAAAAGTGCTTATGATTTTTTATTATTTAAAAACATGTGCTTGTTAATTTTTATATAACGACATACTTCATTTCTAGATTTATCCACATAATTAAGTTTGAAATACACTAAATATAATACATAAATAATTTATTCTTATTTTCTTCTAAAGCATTATAAAATATTTGTTTCATTCATATTTATAATTTATTATTAATGATATCTCGAGCAAGCATGACGCGATTTTTCCGCGAGAAGATAAACAACGAAGGTTTCCGACGTAATTGAATTCAAAATAACTTCAGTGTAAAGACTGATAGCGGTGATAATTGTGCCAAGTATAAATAACTTAATGAAAAATAATCATAAACAATTAGAATGCAAAATAAACCGACGTAATCTTGTACAATACCAATTCCAAGCAATTGCTCTCACAATAAAGTTAACAATAATTTCGTAAATAGTAAAGACACTAAAAGCGTAAAAATTATCAACGTGTTTGTAACATAACATGAATATTATATCTATGTATAAGAAAGCTAATTTTTTTTTAAATAAAAATCTTCTAAAGAGAAATTTATTCAAATATATGAATAAAGTTGAACAGTATAAAGCTGAATAAAATTTTACACGTATATGAGAGTAGATACGAATGTCTCACTTTAAAGTTTCATAAAATCCGACGTTTTTATCGATCTTTTTCAAGCGCTATTTTTAGGCTGATCGGTGTATCGAAAAGGAAAAGCCGTCGATTAAATAGGATTAGCCAAACGACAGACGACGCAGACCCTTTTCCCAAAAGACCAGGACTTGACACCGTAAAAAGTGTCCACCCTATGGCAAAGGGGAGTCTTCGAAAGAAGAAGAGAGAGCGAGAGAGAAAGAGGGGATTGGATGGCAGAAAGAAAGAGAAAAAGCGACAATTGCACATTGAGATGCCTGTCACAATAATTTCGCTGAAAAAGCACAACACGCTGACATAATGTCGAGACACCTTGTAATTTCATTCCGCCGCATCTGTTGTCATTCTCACGTTACCCCGTGAACTTCTCGACTTCGTTCGAGAGTGCGACACGAGAGGCGTCTCATAATGTTAAAAAGAGACTGGAGGGAAAAAAAGAAAAAAAAGCTGAACGTATTTCAGGCAATCCTTGCACGCGGAGTGCACAATGGAGCCTGCGAGATCCCCTGCAGTTTAGTATTCGTTGCTAATACCGCGGTCGGATTTCGAAATCCAGGTACAACATAAAAGAAAAAAGGAAAGCCAAAAAAAGTAGAACGCGTACTTACCTAATGTTTGAAAAATGTTGCTTTCCTCTCTTTTCTGCATTTCACTGAATGATTTTACTAAATTTATTTTTTTTTTTTTAGATATTTTAGTTTTGATTAAATAAAAATTTACAATCTGTGACCATGCAATGTATAATTCCTAAAAGTGATACACATTAAATTTAATAATGGAAAAATATTTCATTTAATTAAGGTTAAAGAGTATTGTATGTTTAATTGTCCCTGGATAACTACAGCCTTGAAAAATGTGACATGTGAATCTACATCTTGCCTGTAAATTCAAACGTTCTTATTTTTTTCTCTTCATTTTTCATGTTGTATATTATTACGTGACTTTAAGATCTTATCATGACTCAATTCGAAGGAGAACAAAGCATGCAAAAAAAATTCTGCGAGATAGGTTCGAGGAAAATGCTTCCCGACAGCTCCAACCATCCCTTGCGATTGCTAAAGGAAAATCGTATTTCTAATGCTCGGGCGTCGTACCCGTTGTTCCGTAAAATCGTGTTACTGGAATAAAGAATATTAAATTATTCTCCGTTCAGTCGGACTATCACTTCGCATCAGTGTCATCTTAAATCGCGGCTTAAAAATGTAATTTTCATCGTAAGATGGGTGCTTAGATGGTTCTACCGAATATCAGTGGAAAATTATTTCACGTTAATTACGAGGAATTAGAGAGACTTTTTCACGGAGTTTTGAAACCGAGCTAACAATTTTCGGACATGAGGAGGAAGAGATAAAAATTAATCAAGCGTCTTCTTGAAATCATAAATAACGATTGGAGGTGGTCGGGGCACCGAGTGTACGTGCGCTCAGACAATGGATGACAAATTGTGTGAAAGCAAAACAAACGGTGGACTAGATTGAGCCGGCTAGTCGGTTCGGTGGCTTTGCCATTGTCATCAATATAGCTGCGCAGGACATAATCTGGCGATAGCAACGTCGGCCAAGAAAAATGGACTTTTTCGCCAGTGTCCACGGTCCTTTCACCCGAATTGCCCATTCTACTGCAAATTATATTCCACCCCGACTCGTCCGTTGCAATAATCTCGAGTCCAGATCTATCTATCGGTATATCGCAGTAGATTTGTCTTCCCGAGGTTTATTCCGACATGTTTAACCGTATCATTTCTACTTCAAGTAAAAACTTATCTCAAAGTGTATCTAAATATATCTGAGCATATTAGCGTGTACTATAAATAAAAAGCAAGAAAGATTACACTGCTCATTAAGGCGAGATCATATTTTGCATTTATCGCATGATAAGGTATAAATATACATGCTTAATAAACTTTATCAACTTTCGCATGTTTACATTTCGTTCAAGACGACTTAAAGCGCATTCCAGACTAGACGCTTGTTGAAAATATCCTAAGGCGAGGTAGATCATCGTGTAAGGTTATCAACGACTAGACGTAAACAAGGGACGTAGGAGGGTTACAGCGAAAGTCGCTTTGTACCAGGGGGAAGATCGGATCGAGGCCGTGCGAGAAAAGGAGCGCAGTAATCTTAGCGTAGCAGGACACCGCCGTGGCGATCGTAAATGTTTAATATCGTGATTAAAGGCGCTGGCGCCTCTCATTATTATTTCAGTCTAGAGGACATTTCGCTCGGCCGCCTCTCTCTCCGATCTCGTCGCGTCGTCGAGTTTCTTTTCAATTCTCACTTTCCTTCGTCAACTTAAAAATCCTCGCGAAAATTAGCCGGCTAAATATTTAAAGCACCCCACCGTCGTCTCTAGGAAGCGCGGGCGACGAAGGAAGAATGAAGAAAGCCGAGGATACAAAAACCGTCTGTGCCGGCAGCATTATTATCTCTGGCATGGAGGCGGGCGTGATCTTTATTTGACGGATTTTCGCTCTACGGATATCTTCATTCATCGCGTCCCGTCACTTCCCGCTGCACTTCGTGTCATCGAACACCCACCACGACTTATTGTTCTAAATATTCTCTCTATGAGTTCACCCTCGCGTAATTCTTATTCGTCGTGGGGTTGAGAGAGCCGTGAAATTATTTCGGTATAAATTAAAGTTGCTACAATTTGGTTGAAGCCTGAGATTACTTCCGAAAATGAGAGATTGTTTTCATAGAACACGAGCTCTTTAATCCTGGAATGGTACTGGGAATGAATTTGCATCCATACACTTTGAGTTTAGTATAGTTTTCGTTATTAAAATTTTGATAGCTTAACCTCTGGAGGACCGGAAGCCCCTTTAGGGACTCGCCACCTTTTTCGCCACTCAACCCCATGATATTGACAAAAAAGTTCTAGCTCTTAAAATAAAAAAGTCGACCAAAAACATGCCGGTCTTCAGAAAGTTAAAATAACATTTAATAAGATTGTTTAACATTAAAGTTTATTTTTTACATTAAAATAGCAATAGGTCAGTTATTTTAATACCTTGCAATTATTTGTCTTATGAAGTAAACATTTTTTTTTATAAAGTAAATATTAAAAAGTGTGAAAAAGTTCTTAATTATGCAAGTAATTTTCTACGATTTCACGTAGTGTAATTAAAAAATATGAATCTAGCATTTCAGAATTAAATACTTTCTGTACAAATCAAAAGTTCTGTGTGAGTTTCTATCGATAATTAATCCATGTTATAAGTATAACCTTTCTCTCAACATACATATTATGTATATAGTTACAACACATAAGATGTGAATGTCCCTATTTCTATTCATTTAAGATAAATTGTACCAAAAATAGAAATTTAAATTATTCTTTTATGTAACAATTAACGAAAAAGTATGATTACTTATCACTATACGAACCGTATTATATTTTAAATATGAAAAAATATCATTTTAAAGGCTTTTGTTATGAATAATCTTGAATTAAACGCAATGCATAAAATGTACGTATTTCTATTCAACAGAAATCACGATAATCGCATATCTACTCATTATGTACTCCCTATTTTTAAAGACACAAAAACTTTTCGTGAAACGATGTAAAAGTTGTTTAGTGGTTAGACAAAATCTGAATCGCTAGTGCTTACGCAAATCAATAGCGCCATAATTGAAATTACTAATAACGACGATTGCTCGAATATATATAAATTCATTTTTAAATACATACTTGGCGAGCAGTGAGCCTATGCAACTTACGTGGAAGTATATAAATTATGTATAATTAATCTTTCTGTAACTTATTCTATCAGCTGAATATTTATATTAAGGAGAAAAGTTCATAGTGAGTAGAAATCGAGATTTGAGTAGAAATAGGGACATTCACCTTACTCACATAGTAAACAACATAAATTTATATTTTACAAACGTGAGTCACATCCTTGAAAGAGTTTTTCGAGAAACAGGTTAATTCAATGCTGCCCTAAATGTGAAACTGCTTCCGTTCGTGAAATAATTCCGCAAATACGTATCGCTCGACCGATCGCAATAACACTCGAAGATAGCTCTTACGCGGAATCAAAATTCATCCATGATGTCATAACGGATTCTATAGCTGGACGGAAAAAGTTGCGGAACAAGTTATTCCTTCGTCGTCGATTGCCCGTAAAACGTCCGTCGAAGGGCTCGTAGCGCGGCGCCGCTGACAATTGGACATTTAAATTCAGCCGGAAGTTACGCCGCTTGTAACTCGGAAAGAATCCACGACTGCACCGGCGGGGGTGCCGGCACTTTTATGTCGCGTCACGAATTCGGACAGCGCGAGCACTTTCGCGCGCACGACGAAAGGATATTCGTAAATAAAATTTTCGGCGAGGGTGACAAAATGGTCATACGCTCCAGTGCTGACCCCAGCCCGGGGGGTCAAAACTCGATATCTATGCGCGGCGAGATTTTTTTATGTTGTTTTCACATCTCTTCCTCGGGGACAAAATAGATACCCGGGATTGCCGGACAGGATATTATAACGGTTCAGTGACAGGGGATCCTGGCGAACTCTCTCTTATTTTCCCCTTCGGGAGAATACTTCGAATACCGCAGGTTTAAGGCGACTCTATTAGATCTTGTCGAATCTCCGATGTTGAGACATACATATCCGATTTATACATTTCCGTGTAAAGTATCGCTTTCGAAGAATTCGGCAATTTAGCAGTAATATCACGTTCGAATTTAATTCTCAATTCTCATACAGCTAATACATTTTTGTCGTTATATATATAAGTTTTATTTTAACATCTATTTTTTGACAAAAAAAATCATTCTGTCAGGTTTTCTGTATGGAACTTAAAATGTTTCATTCAACAAAGTATTTATTTAAATCATAATAATTATAAAGACAATTGATTAGTTGCTACACGAGTCATCGTTATCATGCGAAATATTTGGAAGACATCTTTAACGATACTTGATAATAAGTATTTTTAAATTGATAACGAATTTTCATTATAATTATATCTTATTATGTTTTATCATATTAAGCTAAAGTTATAACGAAATTTGTTATCAATTTAAAAATACTTATTATCAAGTATCTTTGAAATGTCTTCCAGATATTTCGTGATAAATGAATATACGCGAATTTTAGTTTAATAAATAATTTATGATATTAACTTGTAAAATTTTTTATCTATTTTAAATTTACATGTAATATATAATTTATTAAATGTATATTATATATATATAGTATATAGCATATATATTTAATAATATACATCTTATATATAAATTCAGAATAAATAAAAAGTTATAATATTAATTGATCCATTCATTCTTTGTTATAAGTGTAAATATATATTTCAAATGGAGCAAGCGAAGAAAAATAAATCGCAGCTAACAAAGCTGCATGTATACCGTACCATCGATAGAGCACGGACTACTACATACGCTTACAATCAATCAAGGCCGTTATCCACTAGCGTTTCTTGCCTCTCATACGACTCATCGACGTGCGATTACATTAGAGAACCAGCGAAGGCGCGTTCTGCCTTATTGCGTCGTTTTTTTCCAACGATGATTAATTCCCACGTGCACAGCGCTTGCATTCACCCCACGGGGAGAGAGAAAAAGAAGGAAAGAAAGGGAAAAAAAGGAAAGCCTGTCGCAGTATATTTCGCACGATTATTCCCGGGTATATTCAATGGAGATAGGCATAACGTATCTCTACCCGTATGATGACGACGGCAATTCAAATGATAGCATCTTTCTTTCGCGTCGACAGGAGAGAGGGGGCCACGGCTCCATGCTCGCGGATACACGCGGAACTTTTGCATATGACGAATCGAAGACTATTACCATTCAATCTCTTTGCGCGGTTTCATTTGCATGCTATCGTCTCCCTTGTCACGCTTTACATACGGCCATGGCCGTTGGTTGACGTTCTAAATACGCGCCATTTTTTCACCGCGCGACGATCGATCCAATGTTAACAAGTTCGCGATTGTGTGCTTTCAATAAAAATTGCAAACGATACGTACTAAGTCGAGTCTTTTTTAATGCTATGTAAAAATTCTAACAAAAATAATTATTTAATTTTAGTATCTATACTAATGTAATATTATAAATAGTATGATGCATTTATTCTTGTTGCTCATTATGTGTATTATGCGTGAAACGAAATGCACTAACAGACATAAGTTAAAAGCGTCAAAAGTCGTGATACAAATGGGGATGTAATATTATTACATACATAAGAAATTTAATGTTCATTTTATATATATAAAAATAAACAAATATTATATTTTTCAATAATTTAATTTTTAGACCGCGTATGTGAGAGACACAACTTGTGCACCGAAATATTTCCGGACTAAACACAATTAAACCACTGTAGTAATTTCGCGAATTAAATTAAATTCTAATAATTTCGATGCTCAATCAGGCGTCATATTTCAAAGATATTAATGTGCTGAAAAACTGTAATTAAACCTATTACGAAAAATATTACCTCGGCCGGGAGTCGAACCCGGATCTCTTGTATTCCGTACGAACGTCCTGATAAGTTTAATTACAGTTTTTCAGCATATTAATATCTTCGAAATATGATGCCTGATTGAGCATCGAAATTATTAGAATTTAATTTAATTCGCGAAATTTACTATAGTGGTTTAATTGTGTTTAGTCCGGAAATATTTCGGTGCACAGTTCGTTAGACTACAATTGTAGTATATATGTCAAGTACATATATATCATATTTAGTGATTCAAGATTGAATTATTTAAAGCATTTTAAGATCTAGCTTCGACCGTATAGGGTTCTTATTTATCGATTATATTTTTCATTCTTTCTTTCAGAAATTCATATTGAAGTTCGAACAAAATAACATAGGTGTACAATAATGAATTGTTTTCTATGAAAGACAAAATAAATTGTCACACATGAACGATTGTAGCAAAAAAATTGGAGATGCCGGGGATCGAACCCGGGGCCTTTCACATGCAAAGCGAACGCTCTACCACTGAGCTACATCCCCCTTTTTTGATGTGCTCCGACTAACACGAGAGTAGCAATCTATTTTATATAATGTCATCGATTATTTTAATTAATGTAAGAAAAATTTATTCGATAAAAAATCAGGTGGTTAAACGTTAAATACAAAAGTCTATACCTACTGTGTGAATATCGCCGAGTGCGCCGAGTCATGATGGATGATACGAATTCATATTTCAAACGCAGAAGGTTGAATGTCATCGCTATCTTACGAAATATTGATCTAAATGCAATTATGTTGCAAAATGTTCCAGGGCAAAGTGCTTTTTAACTCTCTTATCAGCAAAGCTTTTTGAAGGTCCCATGGTGTAATGGTTAGCACTCTGGACTCTGAATCCAGCGATCCGAGTTCAAATCTCGGTGGGACCTAAACTTTTGATTTTTCGCTCTTTATTTCACATGTTCATTACACCAAATAAATTAATGCTGCTTTTAAATATTAATTTTACAATCGCAGAACGAAATTATCAACTTCATACTATACATATTAAACACACGGCTACGTATAGTTAACACAAGCTTGTGTGTATTACTGGCTACTGCATAGATAATGATCATATTACTGTAAAGTTGCCTACATAAATTATTGCAATACTGTCCTTGAAATTCCCTTTCGATATGTAACGGAGTTATAAAAAAAATCGGTAATATTGATATGTAAGGTATTGAAAAGAAACTTAAAATGTTAAAAGATAATTGTTTAAACATATTGTCTCTATACCGCAATTATTAATTTCATTAAATAAATGTTAATATAAACACAGCTAGAACACATAGCTAGAATAATTAAATTAATTCGTATATACTATTTTTATGATCTATATGATTTCAAATCGTCTCTACTGAAAATCACCAAAACATAAAATGAAAAAAAAAAAGATTTGACAGCGGTGGGATTCGAACCCACGCCCTTACGGACTGGTGCCTAAAACCAGCGCCTTAGACCGCTCGGCCACGCTGCCTTCGCTAAAACTCGACCATAACTGCATATAAATGGAAATCTTCCTTCATAATAGATTGTATTAATTTAAAACTAGTCAAGGTATGATTGCAAAATTCAAAATTAATATAAAACAGCGTGCGTTTATTTAACTACACATAATGAATTACCAAATATGTCCTATTATTAAATATATCCAAACATTAATACATAGTTAAACTCACATTACTTTTTATTAAAAAAATATTTTTTCATTTTTGAAAAAATTATGCATCTAATAACAAAATATACATTTTTTTACTTATTTTTTATGAAAAATATTTTACTCAAATATATACCTATAATACTCCGATCAGATATACTCCGATATACTGAACGCGCTATATAACAATAATAAGAAAAATAATGCATTTAATATAAACATCCCGTAGATGTAAGAATCATGTATCTCTAACATTGTTTCGCATTCTCCCAGCACGTGCTATCGTATTGGCCTTGATTACGTCACAAGCATATCTCACGTCGTGTTGCCTGGTAGCTTATTCTCGTAGTCGGCATCGTACGTATAATTAAACGTAGCTAAGATATCATTCCGTTACGTGTGTTCTCGCGTGCTAATGTTGAATTAAGTAGCAACTAATCAATTGTCTTTATAATTATTACTAGTAAACGCTTTGTTGAATAAAATGTTTTAAGTAATACGACATGGGAAGCTTTGTTAAAATAGAAATAAATACAGATTTTATAATCTCGATGGTGAATTCTAATCAAATTATTTTCAAATTGAAATAAACACAATCAGAGAAAGAGAAGATATTAGAAAGTACGAGCGCTTTAAAAGGAAACTTGATCTTGAAAGAGTCAAAATGATCGAATAAATTGGTCACCTCGCGCGCGTTGCAATAGCGAACGTCATTATGGCGCCACAAATCTCCTCTTTTATTTTCCCTTCCCGGTAGCGCCGGTACCCTAGGCGATAAGATCTCAATATAAAAATTCATGCTCATAACGTGACTCCGCGGACTTCTTTTTTTTTTCCTTTCCTTATCGCGTCCCCGAGGGATAGCGGCATAAAGCTGACGCTCGAGCCAAAACGAAGCGCTTCGATTATGTCGAAACGGCTGTAGACAGATCGATAAATTTGCGTGAATACTCGTATAACGTAGATAAGCCGGCGTGATAAACCGAAATCGGGTCTTGAAAGTCCGGAGTCTCTCTCTCTCCCCCTCTCCCCGTCTCGTTACCGTCGCGAGAGATACGACGCCGGAAAATGGAGGAAGATAAATTCGTCTCCCGTTGATGCACCATGCTCTGACTATACTTTATAATCGACACACGAAATCTCTTTCTTTTCTATTGTGATAGAGCTATTAATTATATAGCGCAAAATGCCATCCAAAAACAATTTTTAATCCGCAAGTAGTAACCTGATTTTTTTTACGTGCGCGATTTATTTGTTTTCAATTAAAATCAATAAATAAAAGAAAGGCTACAAGCCAATTAAAATACCTATAAAGAATATTTAATATTCATACAAACGTTTCGACGTCGATCGAGTCATTTTCAATGTAAAGATAAATAACATTACATAAGTTGTCGGTCAGATTACAGTATCCAGTGAAACGTATCGGTTATTTCTGTATTCCCTATTATTTGATGTGTGTGGTCCATATGTAAAATTAGCATCATTTAACTGATATAAAAGTGATCTCATCTTATTATTTAAAATCTACAATTTTACAAATTCACATCAAAATAAAATTAATAAACTAACATTGCGTTACATTTAAAATTAAATTATCAAGTACGTATATATTTTATAGTAATTTAGTACCAATTAAGTTACATACATATATATACCTTGATTTGTCGTAATGAAGTGAGTCGAACGTTGAGAGAAAAACGCAAAATTAATTAAGTCGTACATAGTAGGCAAAAGTAAGTCATAATACGATATATTGGAGAGAACATGTATCTTCGACGATGTTAGGCGATGTTATGACAAAAAGACAACAAGGAAACAAAGAAAGGACAATAAATGGAAGAGGACAGAGGATAATGTTAGGAAGGGGAAAGAGATTGTATAATATTAAGATATGATATCCGGCAGAGAATCTGTATCATTTTGTTTGTTTATCCCATGTTTTTGTTTTTTAATGTGAACTATTGACTATCTCCCGATATTAGTCCCTTATTATAAGAAGCTTCTATATCTAAAATTTCAACGTTACCCCAGTCAAAATTATGATTCTGGTCAATGCGGTGATTAGTAATCACCGTTGGAGATTTTGACTTCTTATTAATATCGGAGACATGTTCGTGTAATCTTATCTTTAATTGTCTTTTTATCTGACCTACGTAACTGACATCGCAATCATCACAAGAGATCTTATAGACAACGTTTTGATTGCATAAAGGATCCAGCTGGTCTTTGCCCTTTCTTATAAAGTTCCATAGTGAATTTGAGATAGAGAAGATTAATTTACAATGAAACCTGTTAGCAATTGGAGTAAATTTTTCAGGTACCGAATTCACATAAGGTATTGTGAAAATTTTCTCCTTGACTTTTTTGTCAACAGTTCCATTGTTAGAATCAATGTGGAACTTTATTCTTTTTTTTATAGAAGAAAAAACAAATTCCAGTGGATAACCATTAAAAAAATA
This sequence comes from Mycetomoellerius zeteki, assembly GCF_001594055.1. Classification (NCBI taxonomy): domain Eukaryota; kingdom Metazoa; phylum Arthropoda; class Insecta; order Hymenoptera; family Formicidae; genus Mycetomoellerius; species Mycetomoellerius zeteki. Next base: position 2,082,899 of record NW_017257999.1, on the reverse strand, counting down.
TTAATTGCATTAATAAAATTATTTTGCTGGAAACGGGGATGACACAAACGTATGATTTTGTCAACAAAACCGTATATTACGCCTCTCTTGTGACAAAGCGAATGGTGTGAATTAAAATTAAGAAATCTGTCAGAAAAAGTCGCCTTACGATACACGTCAAAAACTAGCATCCGTTCTTCCACAATCAGTGTAATGTCTAAGAAACTTAATTTTCCATCTATACCAATTTCCATAGTGAATTGCAATCTGCTATATAATGAGTTAAAAATTTTTTAAATGTCGTTAATACTCTCTGATGGAGCAGCTAAAATAATGTCATCCACATATCGAAAATAAAATAAGAGCCTTACTGGTAATTTTTCAATTGCTATTTTTTCCAAATCCTGCATAACCATATCAGCAACAATTGGAGATAAAGGACCCCATGATGACCCCATAGGAGTACCAAAAATTTGTTTGTAAAATTTGTTGTTAAACATAAAAAAAGTAGAATTTAAAACCAAACGAACAGCAATTAAAAACTCTTTCAAAAGTATTTTAGTTTTCATGGATATACATTCCCATCTTTTTGTGATACAATCAGATACCAATTCTACGGGAACATTAGTAAATAAGGAAACGACATCCAATGAAACAAGCATGTAATCAGGCTGAATACAAACATCCTTTAATTTTTCAGTAAGATGAAAACTATTCTTAATATAGCTGGGGGTTTCCGATATGGAATCATTAATAATGTTATGCAGATATAACGAAAAATAATATAGTGAACTATTAATTGATGACGCAATAATTCTTAATAATTCTAAATAATTCTTATTCTTTCACAAAAATTCGTAAGTCACTGATAAGTTTTTTAGTCGGATCTTTATTAATAATTTCGTATATATTATTGTCTGATAGAGAATCTCTTCCATTTTTGATATGTAAATATCTTTATTTAAAATTAAAATCACTTTATTATTAACAACAATTATATATTATTAATTGTTTTCCGATGTATTAGTATTTGAAAACATATTATACGGATATGGATTTAATAATAATTTTCTGAAAAAAGTAAATAAAGAAACCAAACAAATATTAAACGCAATAAGCACGTTAAATAGTTTATTAAGACACTATTTCTAAAAAATTAAGATTTTATTTAATATAAGTTTTTTTATTGCAGGTTTTTAATGGAATTACATATTTAAAGATTCTTAAAGAATAGCTATCAAAAAATAAAAAAATATTAAGCAATATCCATACAAAGCAATATTTTACAATAATTCACACTTTTTTCGCTGAGGTGTAAAAATACCTCAGGTGACTATTCCCAGATTAAATTGAAAATATATTGGATTGAGTTAAAAATCACCGAAATAAAATCCGCTACCTGCACATGGAAATGTTTCGAAAAAAGAATTCCCTGCACATAATCAAGAGGTTCGTTTAATTTTCTGAAATCAATTACTTTCACCGCCACTTTCGCCGATAATGAAAATCAGTATAGATTTACGTATCTCGTGATAAAATGAGGTAAACGCGTTTTCCTTTCGCATCATTTCCATTTTCTCTTCACATCACTCGACCGATCCCATTATTGTTTTATGGGAGCCATTCGATAGAGCTCATAATAATCCATAAGCGGCACCTGCATTTCCTAATAATCTCTATTACTCTCCCCACAAGTTGCATGATTCGCCGAAAATAAAATAGATTTATCATCCTCAATTGGCTTCTAGCAGTTTATTCGTAAGAATTGACGGCGCCTCCCTCCTTTGCCTCCCCCCCTCTCTCTATACAACGATATATGGTCACGAGGGATTTTCTCTATATGATATGCAACATGAGAGACGTAATTCGGAGGGTGCGAGTCATCGAGATGATCCTCATTTCAACTACGCATGGCCGGAACGATATGATCGATCATTCGCGACGACAGCCACGAGTATCGGACCAAAGTGGCGGCGTGATTCTGCTAAACGCGATGCTAAACAGGTACTCTTCTCCGCCATCAAGTCGTCGACGTATCGTAACGTACCGTAATATATGCCAACGATATTATAAGCAACTCGCTGAAGAGATGATGGCTTTTCATCGTTCAACACGAAAGTCTTCGTTCTTTGTGAAACGCACACAGTGCATCACCGATATCTGCCGTTAATTGGTTAAATGGCTACAATTACACGATCAACAGGTAGCTGTTTCGATTTTCTACGTTCCTTTCCCTTTTCTGTGAAAGGGCCAGCGTGAAACCCATGCTATCGTACACTATGTAAAAATGAGAGATCTGAATTAAATGCTTTCAAAAAGTATCGTACATGAAAACATTAAACGTCGCGTTTAAAAAATTTTTTAAAAGTTTAAAAAGTTTAAAGAAGATAATTGTTTAAGCAATATTTAATTCCTAAATTTTAAATCTTTTTGACATGGCATACCTGGCTTTCTTGCTTTTCCAATGCTTTTTTCGCTTGTAACTTTTTTATTAATAAAAATACATATTTTTGCTTGATACTGTTATATTCCTTAATATTTACTGTTTTGATTGAAACAAAATTTTTTTTTATGATATATGTTAATTTTTATGAAAGTTATAAGCTTTCGAATACTGTAATATGTTGTTCTTGTAATGTGGCGTTTAATGAATAAACCTCCGTCATCAAGTAAAAAATTTAAATAGGAAATTTATTTAAATAATTCATATGTGACTGTATATGATACGTGTCATTGTTTAACAAATACGATTATAATTTTTCGTAATTTTAGAAAGCTGATAAGTTTCCATTTTCAGTTAGCTGTGAATTTAGAAACGCGAAATATAAATTATCACATTAAAATCTCCATTATTTTCGTTCACCGTACATTTCCATTTGTCTGTCATATCTATGATGCCCAATGTTTCGCGCAAACCGGAGACAACGACACTTCGGTTAACAGCGATTCTCGAAACGCCTCGTTAACGAAACATCGCAATTTTCGCGAGGCCGTGCACCACTAGCTGGCACAATGTGCCATTAACGAAATGCTCGATGAATATATATCGGCTATCGATCATTATGAGGCCATGGCTCGCATGGATATTCCAGTAATGGTCTATCGCAGCAATAATCGTCAACATGTGCAATAATCATGTCGTTTAATGACAATTGATGCGAGCCAGGAAATGCGCTCGCTTTAATATCTGCACGCCTATGTTTACCCCGTTATAGCCGTGCGTATGCGGCACTCACGCACATTGATACACGCGTACGACCTGCCCGCCCGCGCGAGAGATAGCGGATAGATTCAAGGGAACGGTACTATTGTTAATATCAGATGCACCATTACGCGCGATCAGTCAATATTTTCTCGTAACTGACCTACGATTCGGGATGCGCTCGAGTGCATACAGACTCTCCACCATAGCAAGTTCCGCCGCAATTGCACGCATCCGATCCGGCATGCATGGAAAGCAGGCCCATTACTAACAGAAACCAGGCTACGTAGCTGATATGTTTTGTAATCGTATTAGGATTCAAATAGCTCCGATACGACGCTGCGTATTAATCCGAATTAACGCACTGATAAAAAATATACTAAATAATATATAATTTTTTTTTATGTAAATATTTATTTACTGTAAATGTTTAGTCGGTACTATACAAATAAATATTTATTAAAATTTAGTATATTTTTTCTCAATGTGTGCAATCGTTATTTCATAATTCATTCTTATTTTTTATAACTGCAAACGATATTCTGAATTAATATTTTATTACTAATTATTATAGTATGTCATATATGTATTCTAAAATTGTATATTAAACTTTGAATAGGTGAGATACTCAGAATATATAGCGCAAAAAATTTTGTTTTTATAGTTATATTTTTAAAAAATATGTATAGAGTTAAATTTATATTATTTACGCCCTTAAAGGAGATAGAGGAATGTAAAAATAATAAATTTCTAAGTAACATCTTTTATTCTCCTTTTTCCAGACCAAGGTTATTAAGATAACAATGCGTGCAGTAAGGGGTGCAGTAGCCACCTACTTACTTAAAGGCTAAGAGTAATTACAACATTTACCACGATTACACGTTGCATTGCCTTCGAACGCAATATTACAGAGGCGTTTCATTTTGGAAATGTTGCGCACGCCGATTTTGCAACTTCATTATTTTTCCACGTGGGATTACTTGCACAATGGGGAAATAATCGACAATCGGCGCCATTGTTTCGCCCACGAGTGATGGATTAATCCGTCCCTGCCCGACATAATCCTCCTTGCGTAACTGCACAATGCCGTACTTACGGCGGGACCTCGGTTCTATCTGCCGAAACATAATGTATAGCACCGAGCCGCGGACTGGAGCCATTTTCACGTAACTGACCCGCAGCGGTTCCGGATGCGCTGCGGCTGGGTTAACCCCCCGCGCGCGTACACATACAGGGTTACGCATTTCCGGTAACGCAACCCGCTGACTCGGGTCGCGTTAACGGCGTGGCGCGGTATGGCGCGTTACGGCGCGTTACACAGCCACAAATATTTGTGCCAGGCGAATCGAATTACATGGCCTCTGTTTACGTTCGTCGCTTTTGGCGAACCAGCTCTCGGTAATTAAAGTGCGCATACTAAAATATGCGCGACGATAGGTCGCTTCCTCGCTCGCTCGAGGGATTCATTTTTAATGGGGATCTCGCGCGAAATATCGCGATGAATAATTCCTCTCCTCTCATGCGGCGCGCGGAAATACCAAGTTTTCGGTATGCCTTTCCCACACCCCGCCGAAGTTTACGCGCGGTTAACGAACGCGTTGCACATAGTCGCAGCAGCGTTTCATCGCGGACGGAAGTTTAATTAAAAACGGTTATGACTACGTTCACCTGCGAAAGCTTTTCGTATACACGGCAACGAGTTTCATTTGCCAAGAAATATTTGCACACGCTATCACCGCGAACGCTGTGCAGACGTATGATAATAAACTACTGTGACCCGTCATGAAAGATTAATAGAAATGTTCAATAAATCGTTCAAAAAGTATAAATTATCGAAAATTATTCTGGAGCAGTAGATGTTTCATGTTTCACCGCAACAAATGGTTCTGTGCGCACACAGAAAACATGTGTTCAGATTTAATGCCATTCATTTTTCTAGTTGAATAAAACGAATAATTCCAAGATATGAAAATGTTAATGGGAGATTTTCAGGTCGTCGTCATCAAATTATCCGAGTCCTCCCGACTTAACGTCGCTCGCGCGTTATGAGTCGCAGGCTTAATTAAAAACAATTTCATTACGAATGGAGTTATCCGTGGAATCCGAGGCTCTCGTATTTCGTGGCTCGTACGCCATGGGCTCGCATATTTCCACGCGTGATATTTCGGCGCGCGATGCAACGTTCCGAGACAGCGTTCCGGAAAACTACTCAATTACCGGGTTGGATTATCGATCGATTTTTGCAATTTGTGTATACGCGATACACGCGCAACCCTCGTTCCTGCACCCCCGAAAAGCCCGAGTACTCACGCGAAATAGGATATTTTCCAGTAGAGTCGCGAGCTCGGGGCCGTATAGAGAGCTCTCGTATCAAGGTAGCCCTCGCAACGCGGTAATTGAGGATAATTTCGCAAGACCAATTTGTGCAGAAATTCAAAACCGAAAAATTTGTCCACGCAAAGCCGACGTTGACTATAGCTAGCTAGGCCCACCCATGTGCAGATATTTCTTCTGTCTCCATCTCTTCCCCCTCTCCCCCCAATCTCCGACCATCTCCCCTGAAACCGGCGTTCACCTGCATCATCGAACAAACCTCGTTTCCTCTTGTAATTTCATTTTCGCGCAGGCCCTGGCGATCGCATGACTCGATTTTTCCACAATTTCACAGAGGGGAATTTCAATTAAATTACTCACCCCTCCGCACGCCGCGGTATCTCTCCTCTTCGTGCACGCGGTTGTGTACGATTGGCGAGAGAAGCGGAAAAGCGAACGGAAGAGAGGGAGAAAAAAATAACGCGTTTCCCGAGCACAGCATGGATACACCCGATGACGGAGTTTTCGTCATTTGCCGCTAATGGCGGCGTCCTTTCGCCGTTCTCTCGCGCGAGATTGCCGATGATTAATCAGTCCTGGCAGTCTCATTTTTAGGCACGCGACGGCAATTATCCCCAAAGCGAGACGCGCCACGCGTTCCCGATTGCTTCCTTTTTTTTTAATTCGTTCGCCGACGAATTTCGACCCGGCAATGACGCGCGTTGAAATTGCTTTTTTAATTGTCCGCTTCGGAAGTTAAATTCAATCAAATCATTCTCAGTTACGGTACTTTTCCATCGCACTGATATTATGAAGTACGCGATATGATGTAAAACAACAACGTTAAATCAAACGCGTGCAAGAGTGTTAGTACATTATTAGTTTTTAATTATTTTTTGCGAAGATCTAATTTGCACAAACAGAACGAAGATTTCGACATTTACAAATAAATAATAGATCATCAAATTAGCCCACAATAATATAATGAATAATAAATCAATAAATGACAAATTCGATTCAAGAGAAGACTAGAAAATATGAGGTATTGCCGGCAATCTGTATCGTATTTTTCATTATGAACATATATTTTTATTCTTTCCTAGATGTAAATTTTAATAATGGAATAAATAAATAATGACTGATCAAAGAGTAATGTGTTTCTACAGATACATCTTCTACATATATTATACATGCGCATTACACACGTGGAATTATAGAATACGCAGCAATTACGCATCGAACATCACAATTGCACGGCGTAGTAGTTACCTGCAGTGGCGGTGATGCAACGAGTTCCCAGTGGCGAGTTGACTCCGTGGGAATCCCCGGGAGAATCGATGTATGACGTAATGCTGTAGGAATGGCACGGCCTCCCTTTACCTCTCGTCTCAGTCGGTCAACCCCCTCGGCTCGGCCACCAGCTCGCGACGTCGTACGGCGACAATGGACGCCGCCGACAATTTCCTCCCTTGGTGCATCAGCAATAAATGCATCAGCGATAAATGTGTTCTACGGGCTAGAAGTGCATAGCTTGCGCTTGCAACGAGTGTAAGTGGTGTGGGCGTCGCCCGGATGCAGTTCCCGGCATGAGTGGATTATGAACGCGAACGCGATTTCGAAACCGCGTTATTCCGCTGCAGTCAATGCAATCCCGCAGTCATATGCATCTCTTCCCCTTTTTTTTCTCTCTCTCTTCGTAATGCATCTCCCGTCCATCGACTCGAACGCAGTCGGGAAGGCGAGCAGCCTGTTACGAGCCCATCGAGGCGAGTTACGCACGCTCAATCGGCGATCAAACTCACCCTCTCTCTCTCTCTTTCTCTCTCTCCTTCTCTTTTATTCTAGTTACCCTTTTTTACTCTGTCGCGGCCTCGATATTCCGGCTCTCTTCCAGCCGGTTTATGATATATGTCTCTATTTCTCTCTTCCACCTCTTTCCACCTCCACCTCCTCCTTCTACTCTTGCTCGTTTGCCTCGTTTTCGAACGTACGAGACAAAAGGCTTTTCATCGTGGTACACCGAACCGCTCGAGTTATTAAATCCGCCGCTCGCGGCATTTAGCTCTTTTCACGTGTAAGTATTCGAGAAAATAAACGCCGTCCACTGCCGCTCGAAGTCTCGCTCGTCACTCATTTGCGTTTGTCTTACGGTACGGTACCCGCTGTAATAAATCACCCAATACTTTTAACGTTTCCTATATTTGCGCGACTCCACGTGTGCTTTTTTTTGCGTGGAAAACGTAGAAACGCGCGTTCCAATTTACTCAAGGCGCGCGTTCTTGCGCTCCGCTAGGCGCAAAAAAAAAAACGGAAAGCCTCAGTTGTGGACGGACTGGTATTGTGGGGAAATTAAATGCTGAAACCTTAACAAACTCTCCGTGAACTTGGCGATTTTCAGGCTTCGCGAAACGTAAAATAGCCGGACGGTAGATAGATATAACGGACCTCGGTTGTACGGTTTCTTAAAAAAAAAATTTGATTGACCACAGGCTACTGGAGAAAATATTGTTCCGTCTATATCTTCCACGCAATTATATTCATGATGCAACACGATGATATTTTTTTGTGTCCACACGTGTTCAAAATTCGATTGAATAACTTTTATATTTTAAATAAAGATTAACAGAGAAAGAAAAAAAGTAAGATACTTATCACATATAAGAACAAGATGTTATTTATAAATATTCTTTTATATACTTGTTTTATTATAGATTATTAAAATGCTAAATAAGGAAAATAGTATACAATAAATTAAAAATGTAATGTGAGCAAATGCAAAAGTAGAATCTATCGTTTATACATACATTAAGTACAAAAAAATAAAAAAGCAAGAGATAGCAAAAGATTGGAGATGCCGGGGATCGAACCCGGGACCTTTCACATGCAAAGCGAACGCTCTACCACTGAGCTACATCCCCGATTTACTGATACCATCTTTCTGAATAAAGATAAGTTATCGATGAATTATATCTAATTTTATATAAATTTAAATTTGATAAAAAAGATATTTTATTTAATTATTTGATTAAATAATTAAATATTTGTCTAAACAGATAATTTTTGAAATATTTATATATATTATACCTATGTACACAAACGCTTTTGCATCTATTTTCATTTTACTATAACAGGTTTAATCAAATATATATTTCATTTACAATAAATATCATAAATAACAAATATTAAACATAAATAAGAAATATTTTGTAAATGATGATCGATTAAATTGTTTAATGGCAAAGTTATTCATGCCGATCATGCGGTCATCGTGTATCCATGCGGTAGGCGTGCTTATATACGTGCTGGAGAATTACAAGGGTGGCTAAAAGTCGTGCCCCCCGTCGCGTGACTTATGCACCGTTGCAGTCTAATGAAGATCTATCGTCCGTCGTACTTTTATCCTCAGCGCGCGTCGTCCGCCCGCACTCACGTCTCTTTCGTTTCGTTCAGCGACTTCAGACGCGCGATAATGCTGCGTCGTGTTTTCCTTGTCCCGTTTAATTTGCATTTCTAAACCTCGCGAATCGGCTCGGCGCGAATTGAATGATGACGTGATAGACGCCCTGATAAATGGAGCGAAGGGGAATAACTCGAGAGAAAGTAATCTTCGATCGCGACGAGCACGCATATGTTTAATATACGATTGTATAATTGTAATGTAGTCAGATTTTATGCAATGAGAGTCATTAATATCACATTAAGAGTATAGTACAATGTTATATTTAAACGCGATCTCGAGATGGACATTTCATTGTAGATTCTAGATAAAATGTTAAAATTAGACTTGAATGGATCTCAGATTTAAATAGAAAGAGAGGAGAGAGAGAGAGAGAGAGAGAGAGAGAGGATCCTGAATTAAATATATAAGATTGGAATATAAATACGAGATCAGCCAAATATCCTATAAGACTTATTGTGTTTGTTATACATCAACGTTCGATATTAAATATTTTTCAAGAAGTGCAAAGTATAATTTAATAACAGAAAATGAGTTAATTTAAAGAATGCCATTCTAGGAATAAATAATTTTAAGATAAACTACGACAATAAATAATTTGATGTGACAAGATGCATAGATAAAAAGCAGTAATTAATATTTTACCGGTGCAGTGCCAGCCGTATTATCGTTCTATTTTAATTCATTTAATTTCATTACCTGTTTGATTTCAATTAAGAGAGAATTACTAGTTAGCGTGAGCTATATTAAAGTCGCATATTAAAGTAGTTTTCTGTGTTTTATTATCGTTAAAAGATAATGAGGAATTATTTTACTGCAGACTCTATGGAAGCAGCTTAAAATGTTCTGGAAATTCGTTCATTTACTCGTAAACATCATTCGCAAAATAATAAAACGCACGGAAACAAATAAATTCTGACGTTGCAAATATTACTGCAGTTTCAACGGTTTCTAACTGACGGAGAAACGCGTGTCTTGAAAGCGCTATTGTTCGAGTAATTGCAGCGCATGACATATCGTTTGATATATGAAAGGTGTGGATATGCTTAACGGACTAAGGGCGACGAAATGATTCTATCGCTTGTCAGCTATCGACCATTCATGCGGCAGCTACGATTCATAAACGTGCTGATATATTCTTAATTACTTTGTGGGCATGTTGTGAAAGCAGTCTCGGTAAACCGAGACTGCGCTCCAAGCAAACTTTACATGTCGTAACTTACATATTATGCGTATTATGTTGCATTACGTACTCGAACGATCATGTATCATTAATCTGTGTACGAAAATAGCATGTATTATTCTTATCTCTACAAATATTCTTTATAAGAAATGAAAAAATACTAATCTGTCTAAATTTTTGTACATCCATATATGTATATGATATAAAAGTATATTGAATGAATATCGCCAGTTATTATAGTTATTATAGTTAAATTACAAAATATATTTTGATCTAAAAATTTTTGTAAATGTGGTAGGATAACAAATAGCTAAGATGTCCATTGCTGTTTTCGCAAGTATCGCGTTACACGCATCTTATTGAATATGTTATGATC
>NW_017257999.1:2030845-2072376 GCF_001594055.1 Mycetomoellerius zeteki | reverse complement strand
TTTCCCTATTTACAGCGTGCAAGTCAATATTTTACGATAACTTAGTAACTTGCAATTTGATACAAGCTTTTAAATATTTTTGTGCGTTTGAAAACTTGATAAACGTAACTTGATACTGGGCGTAACGTGATATTTTGGAGGCAGATGAATAAGAACGAGCATTCTTATCGTATATAAATCCGAGAATCTCCCTCTCTGTAAATCCAAAGACAAACAGTAACATGAGAATGACAGTGCAGTGTTTTAAAACAATGCTCCAGACGTATCTTAAAAGCACAGTAAATTCAGACTTCAATACTCTCATCGATATCGACTGTTCAAATATAATTCATGATTACACGATAAAATAACGTTTCCAACATTTATCTTAGAAAATGAATAACGGGCTCTTATCATCTAACAATGTAAGACAAAACTACATAAATAAGTCACGCTATTATTAGCTGAGCTTTTATCTTATACGTAACACGTCAAGGATTCAAAAGCAGGCGTTGCGTTCGCAAGCGCGAAATATTCTCCCTTTAAATTTTAAAACACTGGATCACTTCTGAGCGCCTTACGCCGCCAATATTTCACCGCGCTTCTTAAAGGCTAAACCCTTTGTGCCCGGGATTTCTAAGAAGGCATATTTTACTGCAGCGTATTACGCCCATCACGTAGGCATGAAGTAATAACCACCCCCAAATACTACTCTTTCTCTCTATCTCTCTTTCTCTCCAGAACTGACTGCTAATCCTTAATTTTCCGGGACACTGCCCCCTGAAACGGCTTACCGGTAACTCTTTCGCATCCTTTGAGACTAACAATTAGCGATGTTAATCCTCGAGGCCTAAAAGAGGTGCCTACAGGCATACGTCCTATTATATTTTAACAGTCGGAGAATATCCGTAAACATTCTTTCGCTACCTTCCAGCAGCAGCGACGGCACCAAGATCCGGTATACTCTGGCGTATAACAAGTGGCGTGAGCGAGGCCGTCCTCTGCAATTAACCCACGTAATTACCAGAAAACGGCCGTGGGCCCTGAAAAGCGACGTGCTCCTTCTAAAGACGCGGCCTGCATATTTTATTTTTAGAATCCTTAAGTCGCCGAGATGAATGAAAGAAATAATCCCGCGATAACGTTTCGCCCGTCCCTCTCGCCCATCCTCCTCGCCATCGTGGAGAAGAGATTGCTGTTTACACGAAAGTAACCCGCGGTGGCCCACCGGGGAAGGCCCTTTGTGTGTGATTCTTCAGGAAAAGTTCTCGGTAAATACGGTCCAGCGCAGCAAGTTTCCAACCGTATCAGCGGAGCGCCTCTTTACATTCGGGAGATAAAACGCGGTCCGTAGGCTTTCGGATAACGTGCAGCCCCGGTAGTTCCTCGAATTTTATAGGTTTCTCGTAATATACTTGATCAAAGCGAGAGTGATTTTTGTTAGGATAGCAAATACGGGCATTTCTACAGGAAAACGTTTACTGCGGTTCGTTGCGGTTCCGCTTACAGTAAACAATTTTACTATTACGATCACGAATTATTTTAATATGTACACATAAGCATTAATTGCAGAAGTATTTTAACTTCTGCTTATTGATTTTGCTTTTTTGTATCCTAATTAAAAACGTCACAAAAATTTTTTTAGAACATCTATCTATTTTTGTATTATAAATATAAAATTTTATACCAAGCGAGAGAGTTCAATATTCTTAGCATAATTTGGATATATCTCCTATTTTTCGTTCTCTCTTGCAATATTCAAAGTGGCACGTATCTCGTGTTCGATCGTCACGCCTATTGAGAGGCACGAACTGATCGCTGATCGTTACGAAAATGCAAGAGTGAGATTCCTCGTGAAGCTTACATAGTAAAGGCAGCGTGGAAATTCAGTAACGATCGGTTGAGAATGCGAAACCGGGGGTAAGGATCGTCGTCTGGACACACATAAAATCGTGACATATCCAATCTCGCGATTCGTCGCGCCGTATGCAAAGGGCCGTTCTCACATTTTACGATTTGACGGTGGAGAGTCGATACAAATCGCGAGAAGCCGCGCACGGCCAAAGATAAACACCGCCCGCCGTGACCGCGACTCTCACCGACCATTTCGTCGCAATTACGTATCGGTTATCGGTTCCTTATCGGCGACGCTAAGTCAACTTGACGTTAATCCGTTTGTCAATACGCCGCCCGAGTAATCTAGCGGGGCCAAACGGCTTGGGCGTGAATAATCATTCGCTGACAATCGACAGCATGCCGAAGTCTGTTGTGTTGTGTGCTCACGCATACAAACATGAATGAGCTACAAAAACATCGATCCTGTTTTGCTCCTGATTCTAGTGTAATAGACTTCAATAATTTGTGCATTTTAGATTCAATGATGTTTCAGTCTTTCGTAAATTGATAGAAATAAAAACGTATTGTTGCTTGAATACTCTCCTAATTTTGTATTTTAAATTTTATAATTATTATGATAATAAATTTAAATGATTATTAGTAACAAAGAAGCTATTTTTTTTTCTTCCTTATATTTATCTCACATTTTGTAAAATAAATTTAACATTGTAATCATATTGATTCGTAAAAGTAAAGGATTGAATTATAATAAGAATTATAGCAAGCATTTACGGTCATTCGTTGCGGAAATACGGTTAATTACGATTACACGGATACTAATTACCAAAATACGATAATTACAGGGCATTCTGCGTAGCATCCACGCCATTAATCGCACGCGATGCGCTCTTCATTACATTGCGACGCGAGAAAAGTATCTGCTCAACATTTGCGAGTATCCACGTGCAAATTGGTGCAACGAACGAACCTCAAATAACAGAGGGAATTCGAAAATCGCGCAGTACTTCATCCTGATACCGTACTGTACGATTAATAAAATCAAATTAATGGCTAATTAAGATGCGATGGACCATCCGAAAATATACGATCGGAATTCATTACTGTGTGTGCGTGTGTGTGTGTGTGTGTGTGTGTGTGTGTGTGTGTGTGTGTGTGTGTGCGTGCGTGCGTGCGTGCGTGCGTGCGCGCGCGCGCGCGCGCGCGCGTGTGTGTGTATAGGCACACGTATATATATTTCAAACGTATAAATTTCGCAAAATATAATACGTGCCATTAACCTTTAAAAAGCCAGAGAGCTTTTTGAAAGCAAGAATTTCATTCTAGAAGAGAGAAATTTAGAAAATAGTTATAATAATGAATAATATAATTTTCATATTGTCTTATCGCATCAATCTTTATTTTTTAAGTATAGATTTTACATTACATTTAATTATTTTCAATTAAAGTAATTAATTGATTATTTAAGATTAAAAAATATAATTTAAGCAAAAAAATAATTAACTAAACTGTAAAAATCAATTGAATAAATTAATTAAGTTGTATAACCTCGATATTTTTATAATTAAGATTTTTTTTATTTTAGTTTGTCTTCAGAATATACTGTCATAAAATATTGGGTTTGTTGATTGCAGAATACTAGTACAATATATTCTTTAGCGAGAACATATGCTGTTATATCGAATCTATAAGAGAACAAGCTTCCTGCATTAGAGAATTCTAGACTCAACGTACAGAATTATCGCACGAAAGTAGATAATTCGCTACGCTTGTCAGTAGCGATGTCACGTGGGCGTATACCTACGTTGAATGTACACGAAGAGCAGCGTACCCCTTCACCCCTTCATGTGGCTTTTACTCTCACATTCGCTCTCTCCCTCTCTCACCCTTCCTGCCAGTCTATCCTTTTTTCAACTCTAAATTTCATTCCCAGAATCCGTTTCCGCCGCGTGCCTGCTTGTAAAATCAGTACATCCGGGTGTCAAAGCGATGTCATTCGAACGGGTGCCCGAGCACGCATCAGTTTTAAATTCGATCAATGGATGATGCCAAGCGTAAAACACTTTTAGGGTTGAAACTTTAAAGGCCGCTTCTCTCGCGAGAAAGAGCGAGTGAGAGAAATAGAGAAGACACGCAAGCACAAATCGTAGTTACAACCGTGAAACTGGTAAGAAGACGGGGATGCACATTGTGGGAACTTTGAAAATGAAAAAATACTCGTTCTTTATTCATAGATTCTGAAAATGTGTAATCAATAACAACGCGCGCACACACTCGTACACAGAGATCAATGTAAGAAATAAAATACATCCCAATTCCTAACTTATTATATTGCTCATGTTACCCAAGCATTTCATAAGTTGTCGAATTTGAATTGACTACTAAATTCCGTTAATTACTTGAAATCCTCAAGGGGAATCTACGCTCTCTCTCTCTCTCTCTCTCTCTCTCTCTCTCTCTCTCTCTCTCTCTCTCTCTGTAGATATACAAACGATCGCCCGATCCGCATATCGATCATGCAGTTCCCGGACGCGTCCCAAAATTTACGCATCGAGAACGCAGCGCTGCATCCCGAAATTTGCCGAGTTCTCCAATCGCACGTGTCCCTCGAACACGCGCTTGACAGGGTGATTTCCTAATACAAACAAAAACCGTGGCCTGCAGCGAGTGCATTACGGGTTACAGCGGCGAGAGAGACGTTGCCTGGCAACTGATCCACGTTCGCGTAATTCATTTTAGGGAGCCACGCGAGCATTCGTGTTGGTACGTACAACCCTCTGTTGCACTGTCCGACCCTCCGAGGGTGCACCTTTGTCCCCTGGCCCCTCGTCGTCCTCCTCGACGATGCACTGCACGGATAGATGCAACGGAGTGACCGACCGACGACGAACAGAGTCGTGATGATCTGATTTTAAACCAATCAACGACAGTTTCGCGCTCAATTTACAATCAGCCCTGATACGAATCACTCGTTATACGCGCCGACCAACTGTGCGCTTTAACGAAAATATTTTAATCGATGAGCGATGCAACGGAATTACCAGAGTCGCTCGACTCGCCGAAAATGTGACTAAAACGAGCCGCAATCATTGAAATCGAATTTCGCTCTTCGTACAAGCATGATTCCTCGTCATTACATATTATAGACTTTAGCAGCTCTCGAAATTTTAATGAAGGATGTATTGTACATCTACAATATATCGTCATCGATTTTAATAATGTCAATGATTGTTTCTAAATCTCTAGTAATTAAAATATAAATTAAAAATAAATTAAGGGAATGCTGGAGTGATCAAATTATCACATTACAGTCGTATAAAAATCTTCGAATTGACTGAACGGAATAAAAAATCCTTTTACAGGATTAAAGTAGACGCAACATTAGGAGGTGGTGCAGTAGATTTTATACTAAAATTGAAAGAATGTTAAAAAATTTGTTAACTTTTTCTACTTTAATCTTGTAAAAGGTTTTTTTATTCCATTCAGTCAATTCGAAGATTTTTATACGACTGTAATGTAATAATTTGGTTACTCCAGCATCCTCTTAAGATATAAAAGATTCGCTTCCAATATTTTCTGGAACAGCTCATGACCCGAATGTAAAATTACATGATAATGAGTACAAACCATCGCGCATCAAATCGCGTGAGATAACGTGATTAGATCGAAAGATATTATTCGAGGGAGAGATCACATGTACATCCGACAAGTATTTGAGTAGAAAATTATGATAATGCTCAATGCGTTTAGTACGTAAATAAGTACGGCCGATTATTTATTTTTATCGGCGCGACCCGCACGACGATCGGTATTAATTCGCAACAGTAGCTCGTGAATTACGTCACCTGCGCGCAATAAAGTAAATCTCGCGTTTCATGGCTTTGTCCTGCGTGGCCCTCGCCATGAGCGCGGGGCTTCTCAATTACACGTCGCATTAACCGACAATAAAAGCGACGATCGATGATACGGTAAAGATACGGCTGTATATATGAATTTCTAATGAGCGAAGCGCGCTTTGTTATCGGTAAATTGCTCTTTCCATAGTTACCTTGTGCAATATACACAAATATAAGCGAATATATATTCACACGTCGAGCACGCCGAGCAATGTTTTGTTGTGCAATAATGTTGACCCTCGTGACAAGATTTACATAAGTCGATCGTTGAAGAGTTAAATAGTACAGCTTCGTATTTTTACCTATCGAGAGCTTGATAAAATATAGTTTCCGTTAACACAAGCTAAGCGAGTGTTATTAAGCAAAGTTATTTGCATAATCATTCAATATCATCGTATTTAAATTTCTACCGTGTCCCTGCAATTGAATGTCGCATGAATTATTAAACGCAACAGTGACCTAGTTTATATAAAATGGAGAAAATTAATTTAACTCTATTTTTCCATAAAGAGCTGATTGATTCTTGCATCAATATTTTCAATAAGAAATATTCACTGTTACTTTGATGGATTATTTGTATGCTGCATTAAATGACTGTATTTACTTGCGTTAGTAACGATCGCACGAGTCCGGCGACCTCCGATTACGAGATAAAGAATGTTGGCGTTAATTCGGCGTGACGAGCGGGGTAGATACCGCGGCAAATCTCTTGCCATGCATGCACTTTTACCTCTACCCGCCTACATACGCACGCCCGCTGTTGCGTGTACGCGCGCGTGTATGTGCGTGTTGTTCGCGCGAGGTCGCGAGTTGCGTGCTGTTCGCGCTTTAATTCAGCAAAGTACCTCGTTTCGTTCCGGCGCGCGAAGAAGTCGAAGAGGATCAGCGTGATCAGAAGCGGACCGTTATTTCTCGGGGAAAACCGATAACAAGAAAACTGATCCCTGATTTATACATCAGTCAAGTCAGCCATGGCATGAAAATAATAAAGTTTGAGATACAAAACAGATTACGTGTATGATTTAAAAAATGAGTGATGTTAATATACATAATTTGTGACAATTAAGTTCATAAATAAAACTTGTTTATAATAGAATCTAAATAATTTTCCTCTTAAATATTAATTTTTTCAAATGAATTTTTAAGCCTATTATATTTATTATATTTATTCTAATAACACTTCATGATCAGAAACATTCTCGAAAATTTTTTAAATCAAGATACTAATTGGAATATAGGTCAAAACTTTTATCAGCTTAATAAACGTATTTTTCATTTATTTATCGTTAATTTCCAAGTATGTGGGAGGTAAGAAATTAATAGAGCCCTAATCAAGAAAACTAATTATATTCCTATCCGAATATGGGACAATCATCATAGAGGCACGTTGCTACCAAGTGGGAGTTCAAGGATCGACACGCGGACGATCGTAGGACTAATGAGCGACAGTACGTGATGATTCTAACGGAAGTGACGAGCGGATATAGGGAGAATAGTAAGGAGGTCTCCTTATGTCAAGCCGAGGAACATTACCGCGGCACAATAATTGCGCATTTCACGCATTCGTGACCTCCAGTCACTGAGTGTCTTGTGTCACGTCGGAGTTGAACTTCTGAATTGCGAACCACATTAACGCAATCGCGTTAGATAATTCGTAATGATAGCCAGGTCACCGAGAATATATACACTTTGTTAAAGTAATCGCATGATTTTTTTACATACACCAGATGCGTCCATTAGATCCATTTTAAGTTCGTCATCTGGAACGTGCAATATGAATATAATATAAAATCTTTATCAATTCGATCATGCCTACTATTTATATGTGTCTAATGCTCATTTCTATCAATGTAGATTAATTTAATTTCAGTTTAACTTACTTTTCATCGTTTTCTAATTCTTTCTAATTTCTTTCAGAACTAAAGAAGACGAAGGGTAAGCTCAACTGAGATTAAAGTTAATCTACATTAGTGGAAAATAACGCGGACATAAAAAAGGCATGTTTCAACATGTATTCATTATAAAATAATTATTTGAGTAAATATAATCCATAGAAATATAATTCAATAATTTCACAAAATCTATCTAGTATGCTTTGAACTTAAAAATTCTGCGTTACGTCATTTCATGGTGGATTTCGAGAGATCTGTCTTGTTCTTGCATTTTCGACGATGACTCGAATATCAGAGTAACGTAACAATCGGTATGTAACAGGAGCCTTCAGCAATGTTGGATTCATTTCCTAGGAACTTGAATTGCTTCCCTAATAGTACATGGAACGCGCGATTCCCAAAGCGGCGTCGAATCTCGCGAGGCAAGCAGCCTTACATAGATCGATACCTCATCAACTATGAATCCAGGGCTCAATCGCCTGTCGCCGGATGCATTTCGGCAGTAATAGTTTCTCACAGTCGCAAGCTTTTGCGGCGGTTAACGCAATTTCGCATCCTATCTCTGATATCGATCGAAGATTAGCATCTGGCTGTCCGCAAAGGGAGATTAGCCAGATCGATCACACGTGCTGAACCAATTCCTCTGGCCGGTTGCTCATCAATACCAGTAATGGTGCCGTCCCCCACGATCTTGCCCCTCTTCCTTCCTCCTCCTATATGTCTGTATTGTATATATGTATACGTCCCTGTACTCCTCTAATAGGCATATAATCGTTATGCATATACAGCGACGGACACATACGGCGATTCCGTACATGCGGCCCTACATATACAATGCACTCCTACACGCATATACATAAATATATTATGTGTATATTTACATGTATATGTATATACATGTGTGCATGTGTGTATACACGTTACATATGTATCTACAGTTGTACATACTCTATATATATATATAGAGTATCTATATATATATATATATATAGATACATATATATAACTCTATATATTGTACGTGTACATGCATTGTGTGCCATCTCTATAATGATCGGAATACTATATGTGCGTATACGTTACGTCTGCATGCGTATCTGCGTGCGTGTACATCTAGGTGCATAGCGCAACATACGGTACGATTGCAAATGCAAACATGTTTGCGCCAGCCGATGCACGATGTCATCTCGAACCAGTGCGAATGTCCGTGGAACTCACTTTAAGCTTTGAAACGGATTCTCTACCACGGGAGTAATGCGGTCTATCGATTTCTCGGGCTTCTCTAAACCGACACACTTTGTTCCGATCTAATAACGGCGAGCGAAACATTAGGATGCAACTATCTGCGTCGCATCTTGTGATGCGTTTCATTGATGAATATAGATTTAATTTAAGCTTTACGAATATAAACGTGTGGATTTCGCATACACATGTACAGTTTTTAATTATATCAATATATTAGCATCAAATTGCAATAATCATATTAATTAAGTTAGAACATTCAATTACATTAATATTATGTAAAATTAATTATCGTTCCCTTCAAAATTGACACAACTAAAAAAATTAAATTTCTTAGAAAAGAAAACAAATATTTTATAATTTGGCAGAAAATTACTGACTATAAATAAATAATCGGTAAAAAGAATATATTCTCGGTATGACAAAACACAATCCTTCCTTAAAAAACCATCTTTTAAGTTATGACAATTTTCTGGATAATTTTAGGGTAATGTTTAATTAACTTGTACATAATAATAATTTGAAAATCTTTTTTTTAGTTGTGTCACTTTGAAGTAATGGAACAATATTATATTATGTATGATTTAATATTTATCCGATATGTTCAAAAGAATTTTTTTACACAATTTTTATGTCACTTTGCTTCTACTCTCCGCGATTAAGATCTAACGTTACATTGAACTACTATAGATTTTGGGATGAGCCGTGCAAAAAAAAAGAGGTACTAGTGATTTCATTAAAAATATACAAGTTTCGACCTGCGAGCGCGAACGACAGACCGTTACATCTGTCGCACGCATAATGCGCGATATCGTGACTGTTACATCTGTTGTGCGCGCATAATGCATGAGAGGCGCGTGTGCAAGCGCGATATTGCGGTGGAAATAGGTGCCGCGGAAAATGGAAAAGCCGCGACGTGCATTTCGTAACGTCACGCCGATGCCGATGTTGCATCGTTATCCCGCCAATGCCACGTGCGCAAAAGTTGCGGGGGCGGAGGGGAGGTGGGAGACTAGGAGCCCGTGGGGTATCCCGCAACTGTTGCACTAGGTATACTTCGCGCCGCTATCTCGTCCGTCTGCTGGCGCGCCAGTTTGTTTTATTATATTACAAAGAACACCGCTCGGTTGTGTGCAAAAGTGTAATGCGCGAGGCAACGTCGACGCTGCGAAATCGACGCGCCAGACTGTCTACCTTGACGGAATTGCGCCAGCTCGATAAGACGGCGGCGTCAGAGGCGTCAAGACTCGTGAGAATAAATGCGGATGGTATCGTTGTTCTTTATGTCCATTTGGATTCACGCGTATATCTACGTTGTTTACAAAATGTCACGAGATATACATGGTGCGCAATTGAGTCAGTTAAATAAGCGATAGCAAGACGCTTGTAAAAATCTTTACATAAAAAGATACACGTAAATCAAGAATGATTAATTTATACAATGCATGTGCGACTTTATGAATAATTAATTAGCCATTTCATTCAATTATCTAAACATAGATTTATTATATTCCGATTTTGTGTAGGTATGTTAACTGTTTAAATTACTTCTTATATAGAGATAGAATAAATTAAATACTTATATATAGTAGTGAGCTTCCGTGGTTGTTAATGTGCAAATTATACATTCGTATTTCGTAAAGCGACAATTCGCAAACAGTTGGAATGTATAATTTGCGCATAACAACTGCGGAGGCTCAAATAGGCATTTTATTTGCATTACATTTCTTAATGCCACAAAAAACTATATATTAACTTAATTTATTCTAATAAAATAAATTAATTATAACTATCGAGTTTTAAAAACTCAATATGCGAATTATCGAATATTAAAAACAGATTAACAATGAACTTTCAGAGTGCACTGAAAAAAATATACTAAAATTTTAATAAATATTTGTTTGAATATATAGTTTTAAGTAAATATTTATTAAATGTAAACATACATTTATTTGATACAAAGAACTATTAATTTGATTTAACTATAATTTTTTTATTGAGTAAATATTTATTTACAATTAGTCCTATTTTTAAAAAATATGAATTAAGATTTAGTAAATTTTTTTCAGTGCGGAACAACATAACTTTTATGACCATCTATAGAAATACAGATGTTTTCGAGGCTTCATTTGAATAACGGTCAATAACGGTGTATTTCGCAAAATTCTTGAGCGATATGGGCACGCGGAGAGTATGGCAAAAGGATATACCCGATCTGATTGAGTTTCACTTCCCGTTCGAGAGTGAAAAGAAGTAGGGAAGGATATGTTGGCGACCAAGGGGCTCAACGCCGCCATGCAAATCATTCCCGTGGACCATCCCATATAAATATTCGACAATTTGCATTTCCCCGCCACGGCGGAGTGCCGTACGGGCCATTTCCAAGATGGATGCCGCCACTTTGCGAGATATACGCCGAAAGTTTTACTGCCCACTAAATTTCAACTAGCCTCCAGTAGCGACCGGGGTATACAGTCCGCGCATTCTTATGAGCGACGCAAAAATAAGAGGAATACGACACTTGTTGCTCCGGTTACAAAAAGGCTTTCTTTCTTTCTCATCATCGCGACCCGGCGCCGTCGCTCACCCTAATGTATTAATTCACTCTCACGCGTCCTTCTTCCGTCGTAAAGGAAAAACTTGTACCACTGCAGATGGTTCATCGCCCTTCTACGCGAACTCTTAGCACATAGTGCGACTAGAGAGAAAATTAATAACTCACGAGTTCGCGCTTTGAATTTTCAAATTCTTCTTGATTAAAATTTTTTACGGATACACACACATAATATGTACATCATACGCAACAAATACATACACGCATTCAACATGTTTGAGATTAACTAAGAGAGTTCTGCTAGAGAAAAATAAATTCTATTCTGCTAAGAAAATTCTGGTATATACAGGGTGTTAGTTAAGTATGTTGCCATACTCAACCGAGCGATTCTTTGGTTTATTTGAAGTAAAAAAAATCTATATAAACATGTGTCCTAAACGTCTTAGTTTTCGAAATACAGGTGAATGTTCGCAAATATTTGACGAAACGGTAAATTGCGTTGGAAATATCTTCCTGCATAAATATATCTTGCTTCACGTGAGTTACCATTCGCACAACCGTAAACAAAGTGACAAAGTCAAAGTCAAAGTCACAAAATCAAAAATAGACTTCAGTGTTGATCTTTGAGCGTGTACGTCAATCTTTGAGAAGAAGGTTCGATGGATGTATCATGACGCAAGGTGGACATTTTCAACAATTCATCTAATTATTTTATTTCATCAGGAGAATTGAAGCCTGTGTTTTTGTTTTTCTGTTTTTGACTAGCTTTTTGACTAGTTCAAGCTGTATTTCTTTCAAATAAACAGATTATTACTACACGTTTAAATTTTTTTTATTTCGGAAATTAAGCCGTTTAGGATACATATTTATATGGACTTTTTTACTTGAAATAAACCAAAAACTCGTCCTGTTGAGTATGGCAACATACTTAACTAACACCCTGTATATATTTTATTAATGATTATTAGAAAAATTCTGAATAATCACAATATTTATGCTTGACGTTATAAAACGATTTTAATCGTTAAGTACCTTTTTCATTGTTATTCAATTACCTCTTCCGTTACCTATTTTTTTATATAATAAAATATTTTTTATTTAATAAAGATATATACATTTGCTTAGTATCCTAAATATTTCTTAATATATCTGGCGTTACAATTGAAAAAAATTTTTTAATATATTCATTTTTATGGAAGTTATAAGCAATCGAATTGGGTACATCATACCGCAGTGTTGTTTTCGTAGTGTGGCATTTAAAGATTAAATGCTCGTTTCATCAAAAAAGCTTTAAAACTCTTTCGTCCAGCATCGAATTATTCTTTTTTCTCTTCCTCGCTGCGTCATCACCGACTCGGGGCCCATTTAACCTCTGCTATATCCCCATAGAGCATAACAATTAAAAAAATATTTTTATTCGCTGGTGCGTCTGGTGATCATTTTACCGAGTTTTTCCTCCCCCAATTTTCCTGATATATGCATATAACCCGGGACGAATGGCCGCGATTTTATTGGCTTTCAGCGTTATATAGGAAGGCATAACGACTCGATTAAGCGAGACAGTCGGTGATTGCCGGTATAATTTGCCGAACAAATCGCATCCCTCGGTAATCCTATCCGCGTTTGATCGCTCGTATCGATCATCCTGATTTACCGATCTCGCCGCGTTTCCGCCGCTGTCCGTCACATTATGGTGACACACCTGCGCGCCTACGTGTCTCTTTGTGTCCCGAGACGGAATTGATAGTCGACTGAAATTATAGTTATATTCTGGACTTCATTAAAATAGAGAGGTAGCCGCGAGGACGGCCGGCCGATAAATACTGTTTTTCCGTTCGTTAGGAATTCAACGCGATTATCGGCCTGGTGATACTCTCACAATCAACGACGATCGTTTATTTCCGCTTTTCATCTGAAAGCGGACTCGCATTAATTCTCTCTCTCTCTCTCTCTCTCTCTCTCTCCCTCTTTAATTAAATGAGTCCCGCCATGAGTACGGCGACCCGCGCGCAACGAAATAACGGGACTGATTCTCCTATTGGTCCGCCTATCCGTGAACGCGTTTCGATTGTGTTTTCAAATCGTCCTAATTGCCGGAAGTATCGATAACAATGCACCGGGATTTATTCGCGAATCGTACGCCGGAGCGTTATTCGCGGATCGAGTGGTAGACGTTATTTTATTTTCGCGGCTTATCGTGGTCGATCGGCGAAACCAGACCGTTCTACACAGACGGCGAAGTAAATGAAAAACTAGGGAAAAAATATGGACGGGGCGGTGCTCGAATGGCGCGAAGGGGGATACCCGCGCGTCGCCTCTCGGTGCAAGCCTCGATTACTTCGCGATGGTGCAATCAACGCCGAGTGATCTTTATTTTCGGAATCGCTCGGCGAAAGCGGACCGACCGACCGGGATAAATTCGACCGGTCAGGTACTACAATTTCCTCGCAAACGAGACAATGCCGGTCGCGATGCTTCGTTACAAGCATGGGGTGTGATTGTCGTGCCATCAAAGTGGACAGTTTACAGATGAATTGGAAGGTTCCCGCTGGAAACTCGCCCCGCACTACTCGTGAACGGTAACGGTATGCACAGGGACGCACTCTTCTCTTTCTCTTTCTCTCTTTAACTCATCGCCATTGATGCTATCTGCATAGCGTGAGCGATGCACCTTTAAAGATGATGTACCGCGTAAATTGTAACGGCGTGAAACGTTGTAAAATTAAGTATCCATTAATATTATATTATATCGCGTTAAATTAAATTTATAATTAAATGTTTATGTATAATTTAAAATTATACTAACAATAAGTTATCCTTTATTAATATTATATTAAATTGCATTGAATTATTATAAATGTACGAGAAATATATTATTTCTATTGTTGTGTATTAAGAGGAAAGTCGCCGATACTGTTATAGATCTCCTAAAATGACACCCCCTTATTTTTCGGAAACTAACTATTGCACTTTATTAATACTAATAAAATCATGATCTGTTTAGCTAATTAAAGAAGTACAAACTCATAATTCGTATATTTGTGGCTTGTTTCTATACCAAATCAGCTAAAAACGAATTCTACGAATGCGAAAATAAAATTCTTACGATTTTCTTTTATAAATTGCGTGATTTAAATAATAGTGACTATATTATTGATAATATTATGTCATTTTAAATGCTTGTAGTTTCCTAAATCAGTTTTATTTATATTATTTTTTCTCTTAGTCTTTTCATAATACGATTTTAAATTTAAAATTAAGGTACAGCGTAAACCGCCACATCTGTCTGTAAAACAGACCATGAGCTAATTTAATCTTTATAATGTTACTTTATAGTGTCAAATGAGTCTATTGGAGCTGAAGGCAATCTGAAAAGATTCTGGAAGATCTTATATACATTCATTTGTAGGTACTTTATACAGATAATGCTTGTAAAATACAAAGAATATGAATATGTAGCATTACTGTGTCAGTTTTGGAGCCCATTTTGTTAGACGCTTATCTTACGAAAAAATTCATTATTGCAAAATTGCAAACAGTATTATAAAAACTGCTTATACTATCTGATAAAAGACACTTTTCAGTTTGTGCTTACGTTTTTAAAGTTTTATTTTTACCTTTTGTTTAAGAAATATTGTCTAAAAACAAAGTGGTATGTCGGTATCAGCGACTTTCTTCTATAGTTTAAAACCCGCACAACTTGTTCTTTTATAATCTAATATGTATATCAAAACTGACCATTCTTATTTTTTTACTTAAAAACTACAAGTCTGTAATTATATACAATATTTCGATGTACGTTAATTACAGTCTCTAACGAAATTTATAGCAAAACAGCAAAGAAAAGTTATGTCGTTATTTTTGCGTCAGCAGTAGCAGAAATATTTCAATCTCATTTCCTGCGCGACGAACGAGAAACCTAAAGTAATTTCGCGCGTTTAATATCTCTCGTAACATTTTTACAACTCACCCCTGTATGACATCGTGCAGCGTGTAAATCCGGCGTGTTAAAGTGCGACCCTGTACATAACGCGAGTTACGCACGAATCGGGAGCGCAGCATCGGCCGGCCGCTGTAACCGCGAGCTCTCCTCGCGCGCTATCCTCTCCCCCCTGCATCTCCCTCGCACGTACGCGCTATTACTCAGGTGTAATTGCGTTCTGGGGCCCCGTTTGCACACGCGCGTCAAAAAAGGAAAAGGGACGCGCGAGGTGCGCTAGAGTGAGTGACGCGCACGATTTGGTCGCGCGCAGCACGATGCAATACTGCAACCGGCAGGCATTTGGCAGCCTCGACCCCCGCGCAACCCCTCGGCAGCGGCGTGTCCACCCTCGATTCAATTCAATGCCACTCAATCAGTCAATGTAACGCGCATGCTGCCGCATACCCGGTGCGTTTCGCTGGTGAAATGCCCGCCGTTTCCAACCGGCGCGGCGCGGCGCTTCCCGCGTTAAGTGTCCCGCGTGTAACCGGAGCGTCCATCAAGGCACGCGCGCGCCCGCGTGCGCGAATATATAGGCACGTCGGTGAGCCGCTTTTATACACAGATTTCATTTTTCAGTTACACTTTGTCGCGCGTATTCACGAGCCCGCGCGGCGCCGATTTCGTTTAGAAAATCGTTGTCCGCGGCGCGATTGTCAACGCGCGAACGTCGCGCCTACAACCGTTACCATTGATCTCTGCGCGCTCGCGAGCGCGGAGATGGTTTCACCGAGTGATTTTTCAATTCTGACTTTTTTTTTAATTACAAATGTTCTCCTGAATAGCGACTGCGCTCTCTAAATCTGACAGGAATTGTCACACATTTCTCATCCTAAAATTCCATAACTTTTTCTTGATTACCAAACAAAATTTCATGATTTTCCTTGATTTTTAACAATATTCTGAAATTTTTTGTATTTTCGTCCTGATTTGGAAACCGTTAAATATTTTTATGAAAGATCAATTTAACATAACAATGTGAATTACTATTATACTGTTGCTGACACTGCTTACATTTTTAATTGTTAAGTTAGTAGCATTCCAAAACTGTATAGGTATAATGTACGCATATTAAATTTCTTTAAAGCCAAGAATTTTAACTTTCCAAAAAATTTTGCAATACTCCTTAACTTGTTTATGATTTCCCTGGTTTTCAATTTTCTTGACGATTCCTTGATTTCCAGTTTTGTGGCAACCTGTCTGAATCAGTGAAAAATCACTAATTATATCCAATGGCATACTTGAGACTGACATCAATGATTATTCACTGATTCAGATTTAGAGAGTAGGATATAAAACTGGGTATAAAACAATAGAGTCCATTTCGCTATAAAAAATCACAATATAAAGAAGTGTCCTAGATAACGACATGTACATTAAAATATCGTCCGCACTTTTCTCTAATATTATGAAAGTTTATGTTTTCTATATGATGCATTTTATATGATGTATTAAACTCTACATCGTACATGCGTACGTTAAAAAGCATTTTTAAAACCGAGAAATCGAGAACTTGCATGTTTATTTAGCGTACTTCGCGATGTAATTCCCACCGTAATATTCTTGGGCAACACTTCGTGTAATATTTCCGCTTCCCCTTAATTCCTCGCGACGTGTAACCAACACCATGGTTCCACGTTGCAAAAAGCAGCGGGAGTACTTGCAGCTCTTGTAAACGATGAAATTTTAATTTTTAATTTTGCAGGGTGTCAGAGCGCGGGAGACGTATTCCACGTTGCGCGTTCGCGCTCGGGTTAAATTACGTGACGAGCAGCATCGCTGAAAAAAAGTCGGAAACACATTCGCGAAAATAATACGCAGTCATAAAAGCAAATATCGCGAGGGAGAAGTTTATTGTCTGTAGCGTACACGCGCGACGTTAATTACCGCACTTCTACACGTGGTGATAAAACACGTAAATTATGTGACGCCGCGTACGGAATAATTATCATAAGGCATTTACCTGTAATAATCAGAATTTTTATATATATTTCTCGTTAATTATATTCTCAAATATTTAACTATATCAGTTTGTACTCATTTACAATAACTTGCAGATAATAAAAATATAATCGCGTCCTTGGAATGAAGATGACGAACTAGTATGTAAATATCTTTATTCACTACATTTAAAGCAAGACCGTGACTGAGAATTGAGGAAGAAGGCGTAGTCGATCGCCTCACACGCAATTGCACCGAATGAATTTCCAACGCATTAAGTTAACGCTTCGGAGGTTTCCGACATGAGATTGCTTCGAGACTTTTAATTATTCGTGGAACTAAACTAAGCACAAGAGAGGTCTCGTAATGAAATGCCATTTAAATCACTCGTTAATACTGGCGATTATCTTCCATGTCGGTGCGTCTCCAGTGACGACGATCGAGATGCATCGACGCCCTTTGTTTTTGTCGCGACAAAAAGCCGTGTCGTTACATCGGCAGAACGACGACGAACGTCGGGATCACGACCCGTGGCAGATTCATAATCCCCGCGAATGACTTAACTAAACGCACCCGCAGACCAGGAATGGGCCGTGTCGAATCACGGTCCCCTCTTTCTCGCGGTCGACCGTCGTCTCTCTCGCCGTCGTTTTTCCCGGAGAGGAGTTATTCTCCCATCTATATTCCGCGGTGCAATCTACGTTGGCCCCGTTGTGCGGTTCGCGCATCTATATACACCATAAACCACTCGAAACGTCCCTCGACGACCGCCATCGGGGACACCGCGATCTATCGCGTCAGTGGTGTACAACTTCCTCTCGAAGAAATGAGAGAAATTAATGCAAATGTTAGAGAATCAAGTTTAGAAACTTTTCTAGAATGAAATTGAACGCAAAAGATATATATCAAGCAAGTTTTCACGTTATAATTGAATTGCATGGAGTGACCAGAGATATGTATAATCACTTCATGTATTATATTTTTTCAGATTAAAATCTAATTTACAATCTCGTGTAAAATTTAAACTTCGTTATTAGAATTTCATTAGAAATTTAATTAAAATTTTATAAATAAAGTCCGACCGAGTTAATGTACAACATAACTATGGTAGAGAGCGCCAAGAATCGGTCAAAGTTGTGGATGTTTCAAACAATATAATATTCTTAAATTCATGAATTTAATTTATCTCAGATGTGACTAAAATTTTATAAGAAATTCATATTAGAATTTTTATCTTATCAAAAATTTTCCAATTTTATCAGATCCTATACGGGAAATGTATATAGAATTTATTATTTCTTTCGAATCAACAGTACTATAAACTTTTTAACTCATTGTCAAATAGAAAGGAACTGAAAGTTCTTTGAAATGTGCACACTGGCTCCATTAGCTAATCACTATTACAAATTCAGCGTGTTCAGTATGTGGTCCGCGAGTTGGTCAACACTGCTGAATCCACGCTCGCGTAGGACCATCGACAGGATAGAAGGAGCTCGAGGGACGAGGCGGAACGTCGAAAGTTTACATACGAATGCCTGATTTCGTGCGTACACAGCAGAGAAGAGACGGAGACGCCGAATGCGCGCACAACTGAATGTGACATGCTATCGTACTACTTGCTATGCTAATTATCCCTGGCAATTACGCAAATGACTGGAGGGGGTGGACCCGTCTAATGGCACCGGCCCCAAATCCTCCTGATGAGCGTCGATCTTGTTTCTGATTGCGGCACCGCAAAGATATTTTGCCCCGAAGATAGCACTTTACCACAATATTCCGAGTGCCAGCGAAGTGACGTAAAATACGTCGCGTGACAATGCACATCGGCTTACGACGTTGACAGACGATAGAGAAGTGTAAAACGATATACAGCAGAAACAAAAAGACAATAATATTACACTAAAACAATGTACTAAATTTTTACTAAACATTTACTAAATATAAAGATATATTTACTTGGTACAAACATCATTAATTTAATTTAAAACTTTTTTTTCGAGTAAATATTTATTTATGTAAATGTTTAATTGCAGGTAATGTTCAAATAAATATTTATTAAAATGTAGCATATTTTTTTCAATGTATGATAAAACCAATAATTTTAATGAAAACATATAATATTGAAAACATGTTAATCCACAAAAAGTAAAAATATTTGACTAGAAGAGTCACAAAGTGATTTATTATTCGTGTTCTTAAAATGACTATCGTATAGCTATTTTTTAGCTTGGCTCTTCAACCGCCGAACCTTTTTTTTCATCTAATGCGCACGGTGTTCTCAGACAAAATGATAATTTGACGCAGTGGTAACGCGGTGATCGAAAGAGCTTTTTAAATAGCTCTACCAGGTGTCGGATTTTTTGCGGCTCGTACATTACCGGCAGCAGTATAGACGGCACTCAACGTTTCGCGAAAGACATGTAATAGCTAATACGGCCGCGTTATTTTTTTTTTCATCCTCTTTGCAACGTATCTTCGGTATTCGTCATTATTCACGAAGCGACAAAGAGAAAGAGGTGGTGAATAATGGTAGAAAGAGATAAAAGGGTTCTTTTCGCCGCACAGGACCTAATTGTGGTCGATGTCACGACAAATATCGCTTCTTCACCCCTACTCGTCGTGCGTCACGGTAGCGTCGCGCTAGTTTACCGATACTTCCTATGCTAATTGCGCCCAATTAGCATAGCGATGACATAACGCTATACGGAGCACACCGTGAGTTTCGGGGTTCCGTCCGTTTCCTCGTAAATTCGTCGATAGCTCGGCGTCTCTTCCCTCCTCCCTCTGGACGCGACACGCACGACGACCCAACGCACACGTTCGCACGACATTGTTACCACGTTCTCCTCCCGGCGTGTACGCGTCCGAATGCAAAATGCGCGCCCGCGACACGTCGACCAGAACCATTCGGACATAGGATTAACATAAAAGGAAGAGTCAATATCGTAAACAATCTTCGTTACAATGGACCAAGCGGTGCCGGCGATAAATTCGTCGATATGAGACCAGGAAGGGACGAGAAACAGAGAGAGAAGGAGAGAGAGAGAGAAACAACCACACCGAGAACGCTGATTGGCCATGTTGCATCGAAAGAGAGAAAGAAGAAGAGGGAGAGAAACAGAGAGTTGCGACTTTTCGTCGATATCATAAACCACTGTTCGGGGGTTGGAACTTCCCTTCGGGCGACAGTGACACGACGGGTTCGACCGGCTCGTAAATTCGTCGATATGCAAAACAGCTTCTCTGCTTCCACCGCTTCCTCTTCCCCGTCTCATTCTCGACACTGCTGCTGTTTCTGCTGCTGCTGCTGCTGCTGCTGCCGGGCTCAGTTCGTCTTCTTTTTTTTTCTCCTCTTTCCGCCTTAAGGCTACGTTCAATGACGAATAAATTCGCGGAAGAACGGGCGGCTACGCTGCTACCCCAATTTTCGGGACTAATGCCAACGACTTGGGTTGACTCCTTTCTCCGGGTCAGGGGCCACGCGATTGCGGTCGTGGATCGTCCGCGTGGTTCCTCCAATGTTTCCTCGCCAACGTTTTCCCCCAGGTAGAAACACCGAGATATCGTGCCATAACAGCATGAACGTTCATTTGCATGGGAATGGTGAGAATGGCACACAAAGGTAACTGCTATAGAAGGAACTCTCGTCAGAAAGATATGGTCTTTTGTACTTTTTGTTGGACACGTTACGTCTCTCATTTCGCTACCGATTGACTCTTTTCACACTGTGATTTAAGTATATATTTATCTATTTTTTTTTCGCTAATGTTCCTTTTTTCAGCGTTAAAGTGTTAAGAAACCTATTTTTTCCTTTTCTAAGTTCTTATTTTTCATGTTTCTTATTTTTCATGTTTGCGTTTGTATATAAAGAAAATATATGGCTATTTATTTTGACATCTCACAAAGAACTGCCGCACACTGAGAAAAATGTTTGGTTGAAAATGAACAGAAAAATCTAACGCGTTCATTATTAATTAGAATTCCAATTAATCCAACCAGACATTTTTCTCAGTGTAGAGTTGTTTATTAAATTCTAAACTTGATGTATTGTTATTTAGAGCGTGCGAAACTAAAACCATTTTTTTTTCAGAGAATTACTAGAGACTGACAAGAAATATATATTACACCCCGATACTGTAGAAGCGTAAAATTATGCATTTTACTCGCTGCAGCACTGTCCAATCATTAATGCGCGAGGTACGTGCTGCATTGATAACAAGGCAAGCTAATGGTAGAGAGATAGGATAGTGTATCCTTAAATAAACTCAACTACCTAAGGAGATCCTGAAACACGTAGCGCATAAACATCGCAGTGAGACCGTCCATTTTATTACGCAGTTTACAACGCCCGTATTTATCATGCACTTCAATATTGTTGTAACAGCGTAACGCGAGATCGCGCGTACATTAACTCGAATGGATAAATAAATAACGCGGAAGCGAAACGGAATGTTCGCGCGCGCATAGACTGCTTGTCCTGTCGCTCTAAAAATAAGGAAAAAAAAAACAACTCTGTTCCATCGCGTCGCCGGACAGTAAAACCGCCTTATTACGATCGTCGTTAACATTATCTCCACGTCACAGTCGAGGCGACCGTTACTTAGTTATTCAGCCGCGGAAATCACGAGCGACAAGAATTTCCTGGCAAGGCCGGTTTTAAGAGATATGATGATCTTTGTATTAGCGTGCATTACTCGATTAAACGTGAAAAATGTTTCGAGACAGGTGGAAAATTGCGAAAAACGTGTAGTAATTATAGAGATTCGCGTACAGAAAAAATATAAAATCTTTAATGAATAAAAATTCTTAAAAATGAATATGTTAAAAAATATTTTCCTCTAAAAATAATTCCGTTTATCGTTGTATATAATTTTAAATTTCGCAGTGATGGTATTTGTGACAAAAAGTTGAAGAACAATTATCATATTTAACAGCTGTATCGTTAATTATTGCGAAAAGTTTTTTTTAACAAAATACATTATAGATCTTAACAGTCACACAACTGGTTAAGGAGGTTATTTTCAATACTCGAATTGGCAATCATCTCAACCCACCAAGTAAAACTTCAAATTATAAGCAGTGATATACGCTGAAGATGACTTAAACAAAGTCGAAACGTTCGTATTAATAAAGAAATAATGTTATAAACTTATTAAATTTGGTGTTATTATACAGAAATAGATATACGCTAAATTTAATTGCGTTTGCTCTCAATTGCGCATATCTCACATCGAAAATTAATTATCATATTTATTTGTTGCTGCATTTGTATAGATATCGATACTATCTAAATTATTCTTTGCAGTGGAATCTCATTCTAAGGAATGAAATCTCATTTTTAAAGATTGAAAATTTTGCTACTCTTTTTCAAGAGAATTTTCATTCTTTGGAGGGAGATTCCACTCCAAAGAATTTAGAAAATAAGTGCCTATAATTCTAGATATTATTTGAGCAAAAATCGCTGACAGTTTAATAGCAAGATAAAAATCGAACACCGCGTCGTATATTCTTCCAAAATAAAGGGCAAAGCCTGAGGCTGTATTTAGTGTGCATAAGGTTGTCTTCGAGTGTCCTCGTTAACGATTCGCGAAAAGCACGCCATATAAAGCATACTCTTTTTCTCTCCCTATTTTTCTTTACTTTTCTCTCAACCCCTGAAGGCGGCATATCGGTTTTCCAACACGACGAGCAATTGCCCCGAGGAGCGCATTTGTATTTCGCCTTTACGCCGTGATTATGGCCGAGTTAAAGTTTAAACTGGCGTATCGTTCAGGATAATGCGGGATAAAATCGCATAGAACGGTAGCCACGTAGACGGGAAACGAGGAACGGGTAACTCAGAAGAGGGAAGAGGGGACTAGAAGACAAGGAGGCGGGGATCGCAAAGACCTCGAGATATTGCGCCAACTTTACGATCCAGAACTTAGTTTGCATATCAATGGGATATACATTCGCCTTCCAGAATCCAGGAAGCATTTTTCGAAAAAGCAGCGCGACGACCGGCGTCGCCGCCGCGGAAATTGGGACGCGCTTGCGACTCACGAGAGTCCGACTTTCGCGTATGTGTACTTTATTGATAACGCTTATCGCGTTCCATCCCTCGCTCTTGGCGGGCCGGTGGAATAAAGTTCCATACGAGTGCTCTCCGAGAAGGTGGCTGCCGTTTTCTTCGTTCCGGCAGATTTTATCGCGCATAGTGCTCCGAAATGGCATACTTGAAATTTCCGTCGGGGAAAGGAATCGATATCGGGTGCAGACGAGAAACGGGATACGAGATTAACTTATTAGATACGAAGATTGAATGGAATCGTAGAAAAATAATAATAAATTTCTTCTTTAAACGGCTGTGATATATACGTAATTACCTTAATAATCTGAACTCTTCTGCTTTCAAACCGCTTTCATTGAAGCAAAAGTATATATCACATTGAAAGAAAAATGCCACATAAATCTAAGTTTAGAAAAACGTGGTATCTTCGATAATGGAAAGTTTTCCCTCCTTCCTCGACTTACGAAGTTCGTCGGAAAAAGAACGACATCGAGTGGCACTCTCATATATACGATCCCTCCTCGTTGATAGAATATTTTATTTAATGAAGACCTAATATAAATATCGAAGATTAATCGAGGCGTAATGCGCTCGTTCTCGGATGATAAACTACCCGGTCGGACCGATAACAGCAGAGTCACTGTCCATCAATATTACGCGCATACTCCCTCTCGAAGTCGAACTCACTTTGCCCCGACGAGAAAAGTGAGTTACCCACTTTTCCTCGTCTTCGGGCATCCCGTTCCACCCGAGGAGGGAAATCCCTTCCAAATATAATTATGTCGAGTGACCTCGTTACCGTACCGCCTCCCATCCTTCAAAGTCGTTATAAACCCTCATAAATTATAACTAAGTTCCACGCCGTCGGAGATCTCTGTCAGATCGTGCTACCATCGTACGTTTTCCAATCGCTGCGGTTGGAAATTTCTTATTCGAAATTATGATAACGAGATTCGAAGTGACTTACGTCACGTTTCTTGCATCGATGTGAAATGTTTATCGAGCTAACGAATTATGCATTACGTTCGCGTTGTGATTCAGAGTTTTTGGTAATTTTAAATATTTCCACGATGAAATTAAACTTTTGTTAAAATACACTTGAAGTTAACCGAAAACACAATTCTTTTACATAGTGATTCAATTTCATTAAATTCATTTTCAATACTAAACATGATTAAATTTCTCACGATTAATAATTAATAAATCAAAGGTTCTGATAAAATTAAATTTCACAAAAACTAGCGAGGCTCGAATAGTTCACGTATTTCAATTTTTATGAAATATATTCTCACGATTAACTTCAAATTTTTTTAATAATAATGACATTCCATGCACAATGTGTTATTGCTTCACTTTTCATAATTAAACGTATATTTCTCTTTGTTTGAAAATATTTATTATTTAATATAATTCTCTTTCCACCAAGTCAAGCCGTTCGCCATGCATCAACGGCGGAATCCCGGAAAGGCAACGAAGACGAAACGTCCAAAAGCATCGAGCAGGAGGAAAATAAAGTTGCATGGTTCATAAACAATTCCATATGGTCTTGAGCGTTCGCCGAGCGGCACTTACGACCACCACAATCGCGCTTCTTCCTAGTTTCCTCGATATCGTCTCTACTTTACTTTCACCATTTCCGGGCCTCGCCTCGCAGCGTTTATGCCTCCGTACCTACCATCGGGTTATGCCTTCGAGATTGTTATATACGCCCGCCAACGATTACGCCACCCTCGTCTCGGCTCCGATTCGAAAAACGAAGGGCAGAGATGTGTAGAAGGAAAGAGAAAAAGAGTGTGTTTATGTGCGTATGCACGTGTGTGTGCTTTATAACCGTAACGCAGCCCAGAAGGTCGAGCTTCAGTTCGGACGAGCACAAATCTCCCGTAATGACAGATAGATGCCGGAGCGACCCCTCGTATACTCGTCCAACCGCCATGCCAGCCACACCGCGAGAAAATGTCAAGGGGTTGGAGAAGCGTTACGAAAGAATTTCCTCCCCATGCACCGAGGTTTTCATGTACGCGGATATATAGGTGCGTCGAAAGCCTTTTGTCGTTGACCCCCAACGATGGAGTTTTATGACAATCGATGTACTAGCAGTTTTTGAAAGTTCTATAAATTCTATAAATAATAAAAACATGTGCTTACTCTCTAAATTCTTTAAAGTGAAATTTCACGTTAAAGAATTAAAATTGAGTCAGTCTTGAAAAAAAGCTTAAAAGACTCTAAATGTTTTAGAAAGTAATGTATATCTGTAATTTTATTCTTTATTAATCTAAAGAATTAGTTTCGTGCAATTCGTGATATTATGTCATTTCATTTCAGATTCAATTATTGTTACAGCTATTTTATTTGAGAGTCATTTTATTTCGCATTCAATTATTATTGTTAAAATATCTTCCGTTAAATACCTTGTGTGTTACGGATTATTTTGGTACATTGTAAATTCAATCGCTGTCTCTAAAGGACTTCAATCTGCACGATAACAGAATAATGAAATAACAGCGGACAAATATCAATCGCGACAAAGGATTGCACCGATGTAAATAATACCCCGGGCGCAGTTAACAGCGAATTGCAGTATATGGAGTATCAACGCGACTCTCGGCTTTTTATAAATCACTAAAAACGCGAAGGGCTTGAAATAATAAAACAGCTATGGTACGAAGTGTCGCGAAACTCACACGCTGCTATACGTGCCATCAAGTACAAATCGAGTGTCGAGGCCATTTTACAGCTGAGCTTTTTTTCCCTGCGGGCAGATTGACCATTTGACCATTAATTCCAATCACACAGCCCGGTGACTTTTAATTACCAATGAAATTCCCGTAACATTGCCTGATGAGGAAAAAATTACCGCTCCACTCTGGCGCGGACCTTTCCTTCGGGGATCAATCTCCCTCTTCTCTCTTTCTCTTTTCTTCATCTCTTTCTTGTCCATCTACTCTTTTTTTCGAACGTTTTCGTTCACGGGGGTGATGGAGAACTAAATAGCCCGTTATTCTCGTCGTCGAGACACCATATTCATGGCCGTCCGGAATCGCGCAGGATGCCGAGTATTCGGCCCGGAAATGAGCGAAAGCGAAAAAACATGTTTGAGCCTCAGGCCAAAGTGTCGTCGGATCTTGTGTCGTCGGATGAGCAATTGAATAAAGCGGAGGCGTCAATATGTGATGACACTCGGATACGGCGAGGGCAAGAAAGAGGAGTCTGCGATAGTTCTTGTGTTCCACCCTATAAACAATCGCGTCGATCGAATCGATTGCCGAAATCTCATTCCCATTTCCCACGAAAGCTTTCGTTTTTTTCCAAAACGACAGAAATTCATTATCGTTAATAATATCCACGTTTATTATATTATATTACAATTTTATTTTTGTATTTATTTGTATTCTATATGTATGTATTTATTTCTATGTATTTATTTTTGTATCTACATAATAGATAATACTGCAATTTTATATACGCTTTTTATTATGAAATTATTTTCGACTATAATCCTGATTTAAAATATGATTTCAGTTTCTGGCATCGTTTCTAAAAAAAACAATAGGTGTTTCATAAAGTCGAGTGACAGCTGTATTTCTTACGCTATGAAGGTACACAATAACCGTTGAATTCAAGGTTCATCATCATTAAAGTCGGACTTAATCAGAATAAAGCAAAACTCATTGTCACGTTCTGCTAAGAATAAGTATGTTAATTAGAAAGTAACATATGGTAATAGATGCTTCTATTTTATAGTCAACACGAGTTTCATCTGATCACCATATGTCACCTGATTTTTCTGCAAATGTATAATACTATTCTTCATTTTGCAAATAACTTAAGATTATGAATCTAACCTTAAGAATAATATATAAAACATTAAAGCGATTTATTAAGCTAAATAAAAAAAAATACTAAACGTTTATAATAATATCGATAATGTCTATCAATTAAACCTGTTTGATAATGTATGGCGAACTATAAATTTAGAAAAGTCTTTCACGAATAAAATAAATATGTTATATAAGTGTTATACATCATTAAACAGAAACAGTTTACGTTGGTCTATAAGAGACCCTCCAAACTCTATCCCTGAACTCAAACAATCGTCGAGAATAAATCTTCGAAAATTGTCACGATAAAATCCGGTCCTCCTCGCCGCGGTGGGACGTGCCGATAGAAGCGGATGGGCCCTCGACATTATTTCAATAAAGCAAATGGAATAGGCTACACGGAGATGGTATATTTTCCCATAGAATGGAAAAGAGCAAAAGGAAGAGGAGAGAGCGAAGGGGGCGAGGTACATAGAGACCCGTGGCAGGCTATGATGGAGCCGTCAGTACATCGTGATCCACGCATCATCAACATTGACGACCTCCGTCCGCTTTTTGGCCCCGACGAAGCCCCTCTTGTCAGGGCCATTGCGCCAGTTTACGAGCCTGCAGGGAGATCTGTTCCTCTTTCTCTCAGTTTCCCTTTCCGCGCAGCACTGTTGATAGCTGTTGCTGCCGATCGGCGTGGCGACGTCGACGAAATGCATTTTCGGTAACCCGTGACGTCACCATCTAATTCACCCTTCACGCCTTGTTAGGCCGCGGTAACGTACCGTTTTACGATTTCGTCGCGCGCCGCCTGACGAGCTGGCAATTGTTAATTAGCATTCTCGCGGAACAGAGGGATAAGGGTGCCTATTCCGTCCCCGGAATGAATGAGAGAAACCCGTCTCGTTCAAAGATTTACGCGACACGACGCGATACGAGGTTAGCTCTATACATCCGCTTTACTCGGCTTGGCGATTCATCGACGCGTGCATCGTGTCACGCACGCACTGACATCTATTGTTACCCGCATTTGAGTTAATCTCTAGTTAATATTATATTTATATGCGTGTATCGCGCGCAACATAAAATAGCTACATGGAAAAGATGATTTGTTAAAGTATCTAAAAATTTAACTAGAAAATAATTTTGTTGCGCCATTAAAATAATTATGTACATAGAAAGAATGATTTTACTGAAATATATTAAAAAATTTAGATATTTTAGATACAGATCTGAAAATAATGTTGCATGGACCATCCAAATAATTATGTAGACCGTTTACATTGGTTGCTAGAATGTTAAATTTTTTTGCAGCACTTTTACAATATTTAAGCGTTTTACATAATTATTCGAATGATCCAACAAAAATTATTTTTAGACTTGCGACTAGCTAAATTTTTAGATACTTCAGCAAAATTTTTTTCTGTATAGGAGTGAAGGAAAGTAGCAAGAAACATTATGTCACATAATTATGACTATTATGACTAACCGACAGAAATTCGAGTTCAACATTAATCGTATGCAGATAAAAATTAAGATAAACACGTTCCTTATTTATATTCGTAATTATAAGAAATTAGTAATAAAACGTTGTAGCAGTCAGGAACGCGCAACAACGTCCGCTCAAGGCTAATTGTCGGCGTAATAAAAGTACGTTACGCATAGCCGCGAGTTAATGCAAACATTACATGAAAGCGAAGGTTTGCACACGTTTGAAAAACGCGTCGGCATCATTAAAGCGTAGGTACACCATGCGGGTTATTCGTAAATTAATAATTCATCGACAATTAACCCTTCGCAGGTGGTCAGAATGAAATTCAAGACAGCATATGTTTGCTCTGATGAATCATAGAGAAATTAGCATAACTAACGCGCCACGAGATAATTAGCATATTCGTGTCGACAGGCTAGCACACCGGGATCTCACATGTTTGTCGCTCCTGAACTTCTGATAGAATTTCAAAGTTATCGCAAGAGAAAACGTCTTCTTCTCACATCGTCCTATTGTACATTGTCTCTCTTGTCGTGTATGCTACACGAAAAGACGAGTTTGCTGAAATGTCTAAAAATGTAATTAGATACAAATTTGAAAAAATTATACTGGACCATAAAAATATTTGTGCAGCAAACTCAAGTATAATGAACACACAATGTTGCATAAAATTTTGATATTCTCGCAATCAACTTGAGGTTCTACATAATTTTAATGGTCCAACAAAATTTGTTTTCAGGTCTGTATCTAATTAAATTTTTAGATACTTTAACAAAACCATTCTTCCCGTGTACTTTCAGATATATATATATATATATCACACTTAAAACAAGCTTATTTCGCAATATTTTATTCGACATGCGTCGAAATATGCAAAAAGTAATAAAAATCTATAGAAAAAGTACACGAGCCAAAATAAAATTATTCCATTAAACGCAAAAAAATAATATTTCAAAATATACGAACAAGAATTATATTTGATCGATATGTCTATATATTTGGAAGAACACATATTGGAATAAGTGAAAAAAACCGGGTTGAACTTTTTTTTATTATATTAAAAAAATGTTTCGCCTGTTCGAATGAAAACACGAAAAAAAGCGGAACGCATAAAAAGCGTCATGCTATTTTAAATACGTTACTAATACCGCTTTTTCCCTTTCATGCTGTTTTATGATTCGTTATTTGAATCCTGCGTGCTTTTTTAAACAAACTTTTGCATTGATTATGAATCAAACGCTTCCCAGCCACGGCTTCGCGTCTCGTCGATATTCCGTCAAAGTATAGTAAATTGACGATGCCGTCGAAGCGAGCTGGAAAATATTTAATTACTAAATCCGGAATAGCGTTGGATTTTCCCCTTCCCTTCAACCCACGTTCGTGGATCCCGCGGGGCATATTCACCGCAACAACCTTCGGTCACCCTCTGCTCGCATCGTATCCCTATTTCGGTTTAGTATTTATAGAGCGTATGCAGATATCGTAATAAAAGGTAAATCGATTGCGATTGTGCGTGAGGGTGCGTATGAGTTATCTCATTACGACATATCACAAAGTGCATAGAATAACACAGAGAGAAACGTTTTCTTTGATCAAGCGTTTGTTATATTGTTTGTAGCCCGACTACATTTTCGGTTAATAGAAACTAATGAAGTTTATTTTAATTAAAATTTTAATTAAAATTATACTGTACATTAAAGTCTATATAATAGCTCATAATTAATACCTTGGCAGTCTTGTTAAAGAAATGGACATTTAATCAACAGATTTATCTTATTCAAGTATAATTAATGGATAATCCCGTATACAATTTGGTTCCATCAAGTGGTTCGTCTGCATCATCAAATACCAAATCGCTATAGAACTGCATAAAACGGTATGAGCCGCACGTGATAGAAATGATAGTGGCGATTGCAGAATACGTGCCTGCGTTCCGGAGAAGCTGCGTCGTGAGGGCGATGCATGCGTAATTAATGAAATCAATAAAGCCGTTCGCACCCGTGGAAATTCGTTAAATTTAATTGGACGCGAATAATCCCACGGTCGAACGAGAAACCGCATGAAAAGAAGGGGGAAGCCAGTCCGTAGGCAACGGGGGCCACCAGGTGGATTCTAAACGCAACAGGAGAGAGATGTCCGAGTCGCGATACCGACTCCACGATTTATCGAGAACAAGCGTCGCTCAGAAATTCGAGAATCGTTAAAAACGGAGAGAATTGACGCCATCGTCTTTGAAAAGTAAAGTATCGATTCAAATGTTGCGAATGTTTCCGAGAAATTCATGGTTATTAGCGAGCGATTCTGGAAAAAATTTCACACAATTATTCAAATCATTTTTGGAAATGTATTTTTTGTTATTTTAATCTTTAAAGAGTCTATTTTTTTAATTTTACAGCTTTTTCCTTAGTAATTATAACTTATTATAATTCATAATATTTTTTTCTTGCCTCACAAAATATTACACTGCCTTTCTCATAAACGTTAAACTTTAAAAATGCAATTTTACTAATACTACATGGAAGAATAATTTTACTAAAGTATTTAAAAATTTAGTTAGATATACAGATCTAAAAATAGTTTTGTTTGAACCAGCAAAATAATTATGTGCTTCAAACTGGTTATTAAAATGTTAAAATTTTTTGCAACATTGCCATCAATGCTCAGGATTCTACATAACTATTTTGAGAGTCCAACAAATTTGTTTTCAGATTTGTATCTAGCTAAGTCTTTAAACATTTCAGTAAAACCGTTTTTTTCGTGTTGTATTCTTTTTAGATGTATTTTCGGGATACAGCACGTCACTTAAATATATCGAATAAATATAAATAAAAAATGATAAAATGATAATTCAAACACATTAGAATCAGAACATAGTTTTCGCTTTTCACGGTATCAACGAGGACATTCACAAATTCAACGATGGTAAAAAGCATCATCCTACAGCCATCTGTTAGACCGATGAGGAACTCGCTGCAGTTAGTCGCCAGTCTCAGAAATTCGCGGCGATATTTAGGTGCGTCGATGAACGTGCATTTCGCGTTGTGACAATAACTGCTAACTCGGTGCATGAATATTGATGGATGTTAATCGCGACACGCTCATTGGCGTCACGAATACTGAGCTCGTGTATTTTTTTACTTAACGCGCGGAACGGATGGGTTTTAA
Organism: Mycetomoellerius zeteki; assembly: GCF_001594055.1. Classification (NCBI taxonomy): domain Eukaryota; kingdom Metazoa; phylum Arthropoda; class Insecta; order Hymenoptera; family Formicidae; genus Mycetomoellerius; species Mycetomoellerius zeteki. The sequence continues at coordinate 2,040,521 of NW_017257999.1, read as the reverse complement.
ATGCGCCAATGTCGCGTACGATTCGATCGAGGACACGATGTATCGCCATTAATCTGGCTAACGAGTAACAACGTTTCATTTTGCCAGTCGCATCACAGAGCTTCGCTTCGCGTTTACCCGCCGCATCGCGCGGTATCCTCCGGCCGGTAGTCGTCGCCGGGAATTCGGCCGACACTGAAATATCGCATTTCCAACTAAATCTGGCCGAATCTAATTTTACGGGACCCATGTGCATTAGCGGATTAATGCACTCCATTCCTGGCGGAGCAAGTGATGAGCTGTATTTGCATGGCATTATACTTGCGTTCCGCTTCCGTTCTCCCGCCTATCCCCCTAACGCTCCCCTCAACCAATCCTCTCGTTCCGCCCCTTCAATCCTGTCTCTAATTATACGTGTAGCACCACTATCGGCCCTCTTGCACAGGTGATAATCATATTACTATCCTATCAACGTTATTGCCATTCCTGAACGCATACCACGATCGCACTATTTGAAGTGCTTGGACTAATGCGGATCGATCGGCCGCCAAGAGGGCCTCCGAGTATGCCCTCTCGCAGTTCATTCGAGGGAGAACGAGAGACCAAGGAGGAGATTAGACAATGGCTTTGTATTTGTCAATTGACAATTAGCGGAGGATCTAATGGAATTGTGTTGTACACAATAAATTCCTAACGTACATTCCCGGCACTGCGAAAAGGAGCAATGCTCTGCACGAGACATCTCTGTAATTTGTTTAATATATGAGGTGCAGACTTTTTCAAAATGCGTTTTGTCTAAAATTTGTAATTTTCAGAAAACGAGAAAAAAAGAAACTCCTTACACAAGAAAATTACGCACTTTACAGAAAATAATAATATGCCAATTGGCTACGTTCACACCAAGAGACAATAATGCGACCCAAAATAGATTTAGACACCAAGGCATTTATATCGTAAGTGGCACGAACTTTTCGAATTTTTCAAACACGAAATCCTTCAAACCGTTCAAAGCCCTTTAAACATTTGTTAAACTTTCTTATTTATGAGATATGATGTATGTCCATTACCAATGACATGTCAATTTAAGATTAACAAATGATGGTAAGTCCTACTCAGATGGTACGATCTATTTCAGGTTATACTTATGTCAGACCTATGTCAGATCAGGTGACTAAAAACGGCAAAAACCGAAGCCTGACCTACAACTGAGTCTGGTCATCTGTCAAGTGCTTACAGCGAGGGACCTAAATAATTTAGGTCGAATTTGGGGTATAAGCCGCGGCCTAAATTCACGATGTAAACGTAGCCAATCAGTAGGATGTGAAATATTAAACAAAATTGCTAAACAATTGCTAAAAATGTTAAACAAATGCATTTTGTTTGTCTCTAGTTAAAAAACATAATGCACTTCGAAATGTCTGTTTTTTCAGCATATAAATTAACGATGAAAAAATGCTTTCTGAACATCAGAATAGAGTAGCTTATAATATGAGTCTTTCAACAGTGAACACTACGCCATCTCTAACTAAAAAAATTTGGACAAAACGTATTTTGAAAATCTGCTCCTCATATTTAACGTGAAGAATCTATGCTATAAATTATATTATAATTTCATGTATTTTAGCAAGATAGTTTTTTCATAAAAGATTAGATAAAAAATTTCTGTTAAGTTAGCATTCACACCACTGAAAATCGAAATAGTGGGGTTGCCAACTTGACAAAAGTTTAAAAAATTGTCTAAAAATTTTACTAGCGTCTAAATGCTATTTCGTCAAAACTATTTTTTTTTAATCCATCGAAATATTCCGTCTTATTACGAGTCTTCATTGTTTTCCTCGCATAAAATGTAGATAGGTACGTCTCAGACAAAGCGCAAACAGAACAGGAATAAATAACGCTAAAAACGACGAACAAACTTCATAGAACTTCATGGAAGTTGCCGAAAGTAGAACACGGAGCTATCGGCGAACTTGCAAGCAACGAAGAAAAAAAGAGCAAAGTAATATGAGCTCGAGTAATCTTATTCCGGCGAGGCACAAATTTACGCGAAAAAATAAAAAAGATGATATTAGGTTATTGCAGATCTGTAGAAGCAAAGATATTTTGCGAAAGCATGTAATATCTTCAATTTTATACTTGAAAAATATTGAATTAATATTATTTACAAGATTAAAATGAAAATAATTTTTTTATTTTAACAAACAGACAAAGAGATAAATCTTTTGGATTTTTTATCTGCAAGTAAAGAACGATTTCCGAAATGTTTAAAAATTTAGGTAGATACAGATACGAAAATAATTTTATTGAATCATCAAAATAATTACACAAAAAATTCAAGCAAGAATAATGCTGCGAAAAGTTTTGAGATTCTAATAATCAACTTGATTGTTCTACGTAATTATTTTGATAGTCCAACAATATTATTTTTAGATCTGTATTTACATTTTTAAATACTTTACCATTCTGTGTGAAAAGAGATTCTAAAAAAATGTTATTTTTTTTAATCTAATCATTAAATATCTGCTAATAACTGGGGTCTTCAAAAACTTTAATAAATTTAGATCTGTAAAAAATAATTAAAATACAATCCGACTTCTATGATGGTAAAAATTCATTGTTAAAGCTTTGACAAGTAGAACACAGACGGTTTCGAGTCTCGATATCGAACTCGCGAAACTCATGTTCGACCGTTAAGCATCGTGCCGTCGCAGCGGTGAGATCCCGATGACGAGCGACGGTGTCGTACGGCAAACCGGACTCGTGTGATGACCGGTCTGCATGGACCGGCCGCCCAGTAGTATCACATTGTTTTGAGCCTTTCGACTCACGAGACTCTTAGAGATTGCCACCTTTGACTAGAGAGGATATGGCCTTAGAGACGTTCAGGTATAATCTCACGGATGGTAGCTTCGCGCCACCGGCCGAGTGCGTGAACGAAATGTCCGAACCTGCGGTTCCTTTCGTACTGAGCAGGATTACTATCGCAATGACTAATCATCAGTAAGATAAAACTAACTGTCTCACGACGGTCTAAGACAAGTAGTACCATCATAGAAGTCGGATTGTATTTTAATTATTTTTATTAGATTTCTATACCCCTATTGTTGACAAAAAAATTAAAATTCATATTGCCGGCAGGGAATTAAATATATAATTTATTTTAGAAAAGATTTTTTATCTTTTGCACAGCTCGATCACAGATTTACGAGAGAACTTACTATTTAAAAAGAAATGACAAAACGAAAGGGACACTCCGCATGTATATCCGCGCTTTTTCCGTTATCAAAACATACGCAATATCAACGCTGTATCAACACACGGCGGCAAATCACGGGATGGGACATCGGCGCCGACGGCAATTTTAAAACCGCACGCGGAAAGAGCGGTAATTTTTGGTGTCGGTAATTAGAGTGGAGGCGCAGAGAAGTGATCGTCGTACTCTGTAATTCTTTGTACAAACACTCTGGGCAGAGCCGGCGGCGGCGCCTGCACTCAGGTGTCCCTCATTGCACACGTGCATATACGCACGCGATATGTAAATCCGCAGATAATACGCATCGTAGGTGATCGTCGGTGGCGCGCGTAATACGTGCGTAACCCGCGCATTTTTCTAATGAGATCTTTTTATAATTAAAGGATAAGGCCGAGTGAACGGCGTGAATATCTTAACGCTCTTTTATCAGCGCAATTTCTATCAGCGTAATTCGGCGAGGCCCCGCGCGCATGTTACAGGAGCTTTAAATGACCCTCCATTCCCTGTCATTAGTTCATTATTAACGATGACAGCATCGTGATATCTACTAACGCTCCGAGCCTCCAGGATGATATTATCGCGATTGTTTCGTTCGCGGACTTTCCGTACTTTGCTTTGACGCCGCATTTCTTCCTCCCAACGCTTCGATTTCTTTAACAGATAAATAGAGTGATTAATCGCAAGATTGAGTCAACGCGTTATCTTATCGTTCATACGCGCCCGAATATAGTTTGCTGTTCCTTTGTACTGCTCCTGTGCGAGATTTAATTATATATTGTGGAATATAAATTGAAACGGGATTACTAAGAAATATGTACAATCTAATCTATAATCTGTGATTAAAATCAAGCAATCTGAAATTAATGAAATCTTAAGAGATGTCAAAAAATATCCGTTTAAGTAAATATTATCTAGTACGCAAAAAATTTCGCTATTAAAACATGTCATCCATTTACGATACCAATCTTCACAAGTTTACTGGAACACAGAATCTGGAAATTGTGTGTTCAATTACAACCTATCGGTAACAATTTAATTATTTGGTTGGGTTTACCAAATTTTGGTTACGACAACCAAATACTTTTTTCTGTGTGACATGCAGACATGTTAAAAAAAAAAGATCTTAAATTAATTGTACTATATACACTATTTCGTTTTTATTATATTTTTTAATTTTACTGAGGATGGCCTAATTGAAGGCCGAAACGTCTATTTATTTATTAATTGTAATTATATGTATTGACTTTAAGATAAGCTTCGCTACAAAACATCGAGACTTCGAGTGGTATATGCCCTTAATTTCTCCGTTCTTGTTCAACAATCTTTTTCTCTGATTGCAGGGAAAAATGACGTAGCCTTGGGAATACCGTAACAAAAATCATTTCATCCTAGGATTATTTGTTATGTTTTTATATGCAGATATTATTCACAAATAATCATTAATTTTTTAAAGCGTATGATCGATATACAAATTTTTTATTCAAAAATATAAGAGAAACAAAAATATCGTGTAAACTGTATCGTTTCAACCGTTCAACGGCTGTACTGAACCTATACTAACACATTTATTCTTATATACTGCTAGTATCATCTATACGTTCACTAGTAAGCTAAGAAAACCTTACCCAAGCTTAACTGTGTGTAACTAATCCCTTTATTATCTTCAGAATAATCCCTTCGCAAACGCTTCAAATTTTATCGAAAAATACGACGCTTTAAACTTCCAAAAATGACACTTAGGAATTTTTCTTCGCTATAAAATAAAATATATAAATAAAAATAAAGTGCCTTTTGCATCTTAAAGCATCATTTAAGCCGAAAACAAAATCGATTTTTTGAAAATTCTAGTAGCCTTACCCCTTAAAGTAGATATACTTTGTATCACTAGACGAATTTTGGCGTGTTTCTGCCTACCGCAGTTGAGGCTTCGTTTTCAGGGATCAGAAAAAATAGTTTCAACCGCGGTTGCTTTTGATTGCTATACCAGAAGCACGCCAAAGATCGCCTATTGAGAAACTCACCGCTCTTTGACCGAAAACCGAAAAACGTCTGTTCTTCTCAACCATCATTAACGCTCCCCGTCGCGCCGGTCCATCCTGGCAAATATCTTGAATGTCTGACAAAATCGTTATTCCATTAGGGACACTATGAACACTTTTCACCTCACACACTTTTCTCACTTTATGCTTTCAACATACTTTTTGCCACACACTTTTCAACGTACGTTTTTACATACTTATCGAAATACCTCACGCACAACACCGACATTTAGGGTATATCCACACAATCTTGCATAGTCGCATAAACATACGCATAAAGAAAATTATCCAATCGCATTTTTCTTATAAAGTCGCACGTAAAATATGACTGGATAATTTTCTTTATGCATACGTTCATACGGCTATATGCAAGTTTGTGTGAATATTTTGCCTTTACGCGACTCCCGAAACGCCAGCATTCCACGGTAATCGTTCCGTTTCACAACGGTTTTGATTTCCATTCGCGACGACTTTCACGTGGCATCGCGAGATCCTTCGAACCATCCCTGATTCTATTCTTGATCGCCTGATCCTTCTGTCGACGAATTACTTTGTCGATCAGCGATTGAAATCAATCATCGAACGCAGCAAATACCGGTCTGAACCGATGCGCATTAAGAAGGTTCGCCTATTATTTTGGAGTCGAAACAGCGATTCCATATCATATGTAATATTAGTGTAATGAACTGTGGATACTATTTATGTGTTATATTCTTAGTAAATTATTAGTGTATAGATTATTAACAAATGTATAAGATTATTGTCAATGACTCGGAAGGTCGAGTGTATATTTGGCAACGTTGCACTTCGCGATGTGACAGGCGGTCACATCAGAGATGAGAATTCTAGGTTCTATGAAGTTGGCTTCAGTTGGCTTCGTATCAGCTGTGCACTGCGGCGTTGCCAAGTCTCTTACTACTAATACGATCCATGAAGTAAACTTTGTGACGATAAAGCTTTAAGGGGTAATACCTAGCCGGTAGCCAAAAATTAGAGGTTTTTTTGGGAATTTTTTGTGACTTTGCTAATGAACCGATCAATGTGAAATTTTGAGGGCTTATTGTTTTTTTGAGGTTTTGTTGAGGTTTATGCGTGATTTAAGCCAATAAAAATTTTTTGTCCAAAAAAAATTCCGATTAGGTATTATCCCTTAAATCCACACGATAAAGTCCGATTTTGCTTTTTTGTACACAATTGTTGATATTTCATCTAAATAAAATACGCTTCACACGATGAGCATTCTTATTTTTAGGATAATTAATTATAATCTTAAAGTTTTTTGATAAATTAGTGTGTGTGTGTGTGTGTTTTCCATATTCTCTATATCTCGATATTTCCAATATTTCCTTTCTTTTTTCTTTTTTCATTCTTATTTGGGTTTAATTTCTGGCATTTATATTCTCGATGTAGGGAGTTCACCATGACAAGTTAACTTTTATTCACAGTTTATATATACATGTTAGTTTGTGTTGTCTCTGAAGAAGGCTCAAAAGTGAGTCGAAATAGGTAAGCGCGTTTAGTAGAATAAAGAAGTTTTATGCTTTATAGGTGTATTATTTGCGTGACGTCTTCTACGCCTCTTTCCTTATTTATTTAGATTATCCTTATTCTTTTCAATTTCTTTTCAAAAACGCTTAACCAAATTCTAGTTTTTCAAAATCCCAAGTTTCCTGAGTATTAAATCGATATCCTTCGGAACGACTGCTTCCCATAAGGCGATATACTTAAAATAGTCAATTTCAGAATAACATTACAAGAAAACTATACTCTATTACAAAACTAATGGTCAATATTGCTCAAATTGTGGGATTATTTGTGTACAGTATTTGTCTATATCATATAAAAAAATTAAGTTCCTAAATTGATTTTCAACTAACAGGCGAACCTCCTTAAGTACACGAAATCACACAATTATTAGAAAATCAAATCCAAAAGTATCTTGATCGATAAAACTTCCGAGGTTGATGTTATCACGTTTCTTGACAGAGTAAATAATGGACGTTCCGATCCGTAGTGTCAATATTACGTATTTTCATGGTGTTTAATGTGCGGTAATCTTCAGGGCGTAACCACGTGAAGTAGCGCACGCGACTAGTCTGTTACGATTACAAAGTCACAAATAACACCGCGAATGATAAACATTTGGGTCGGAAAATAACGCGCCCCGCGGCACAATTTGTTGTTTTTTTACGCAGTTATAACGATCGCCTCGCTTCTCGGAACGTAGATTTTTCCGACAGGCTCTTGAATATCCGAGCGCTCGCCAAGTTGTATTATAGGTGCATTCGGTTTCCGTTTTACGCATGATGCACATGATCATTTTATCTTTCTTTAATATTCAATACAACAAGGATAAAATGATACAGTGAGTGCAAAAAGTATTCGTAGGTACAGAGAAAATATTAAAAAAAAAATTTTATTTTTAAAAAGTAAATATTGTATTATCCAGCGAGAAATGAGTTATCGAATTGATGTCGAATATCGATATCGATCAATACGATGATTTCAACACCAATTTGACGTTGATTCGATGTTTAATTGACGATCATTTCTTGTTGGGTAATTAACAATTTATTCATAAAGAATAAAATAGACTGTATGTTTCTTAAAGTTATATACCAAAAAGATGTGTATTAATTTATAGAAAATATATCATCTGAAAAATAAACGAAAATTAAAATTTGTATTGTTTGAATGCTCAAAAAGTATTCGTACAGTCAAGAAATTTAGTTTCGAAAATCAGGAATACATGTGAATACTCATTTATTAGAACAGAATGTATTCATTGTAAAATTGCTAATTAATGTTTATTTTCTACAAATAAGACTTTTATAAAAAATTTCCTTGTATGTACGAATACTTTTTGCACTCATTGTAAATCCAGGGACCTTATTTTCGAAAAATATCATGTACTACAATACTAGAGAAATGTAGTTTCTCTAATACTAGAGAAAAAATAGTATAACATACATAACGTATAGTATAATATTTTTGTACATTTTTGTATGCGATACTTTTTGAGAATATAGCCCCAGATATAATATGATAATATAATAAATCTTCTCTCTCTCTCTCTCTCTCTCTCTCTCTCTCTCTCTCTCTCTCTCTCTCTCTCTCTCTTAATGAACTGTGAAATTTAATTCCGGAAAAAGGTTTTATTTCCTTGATTCGTTTCTTCCTTCGACTTGTGATTAGATATACCAAATGATACGTATATAATAACCAATGCGATAAGATATCGCTAACCATATTCTTTTACGCAAAATTCTAACGGATATGATTCATTTCAGATAGCATTAGATCGCAAAACAGATGAAATCTATTTTCACATTTTTCAAAGATTGATCTATTCGGTCTCTACCTAAGTTCTCATCCTTTTTTCTTTAGGTATCACTAAAAGATACACGCACCGGCAAAAATAGTGTCCCCTGGTATTCGTGGAAAAAGGGAGAAGGAAGAAAGTAGTGGGGGGCGTTCCTATATTCTGTCCTTAGCGCAAGGCGCACGATTGAGAGAGAAAGCGTAATTGGACGTGATCCCGGCTCGCGGTATCCTTTTGTTGTCTCACATATTTGTTACGAGTAGGGTGGCCAACCGTCCCGAATTTTGCGGGAAATCCCGATTTTCGACTCTTTTAAAGGCGTCCCGAAAGAATCCTAAACGGGATTTGTCCCGATTTCAGTGATACCACACGCCACACTGCAAATTGGTCATCGTCACCGACGTCAGTGTCGTCACCGACCACAGCGCTGAAATATTTTACAGAAATTGATAAAACTGAATGTTATTTAGCTTATTTTACAAATACTTTAAAAGTTTTTGTTGAAACTATAATATTGCTAGAAAAAGAAAATATTTTAAGTACTGAAGTATTTGGAATACTTTCTAATAATTTAAAAAGCAAACTTACGCAAAGAATAGCCGACGAATTTATAAGTTTTATGACTTCGAACATTTTAAAACGATTGCCGATACCTGAACAAGCTTATGTTAAAAATCAGTTAATAACGTGGTACAAAAATGTTTTAAAGTATATTGAAAAACGTTTTAATTTTTCTGAAGATAATATATTATCTAAAATGCAAATTTTTTCACTAAAAACGATGTTTAGTTTTGACGAACTTTGCGAAATATTAATTAAACTATCTCTTGATCGTGTAATAAATATGGACGAACTTTACGAAGAATATTGTCAAACAAAAGAAATTTTGGGAATGATGATTTCAAAAAAAGAAAATTCTAATCAAGCGTATGAAACTGCATATGAAAAATGGCACCAACTTTTTAATCAGAACAAGGATTTAAAGAATTTTCTTAAAGTATTCCAATTTATAGCTTCAATTCCAGTTTCAAATGCTTCAGCAGAGCGTGTATTTTCTCAATGTAATAATACCTGGAGTGATAA
>NW_017257999.1:2014708-2030313 GCF_001594055.1 Mycetomoellerius zeteki | reverse complement strand
AAAAAATACGAATAAATTTAATAATATATATATTTTTTTTATTTATTGAATGTAATTAATAAAGGGATTATAACACGTATTGTGTTATATATTACAAGGTGTCTTCGTAACGTTTTGTAATTTTTTTCTTTCTTTCTCTCTCTTTTTTTTTTTATTTAACCTTGTGTCAGTTGTGTCCCGAATTTTTGGAATGTGTCCCGAAATTGACTATTCGAAAGTTGGCCACCCTAGTTACGAGTGAGATACATCAGTGTCTTTCACTCGCCAATATTCATAATAATATTTTTATTATGCACAAAATGTTGTAATTATGCATAAAAATTTTTAATACTGTAAAACATTTTTGTGTATAATTATAACATTACGTGTAATTTTGAGACTCATCGTAATAGCTTTGCATGTATTTATAAATTTGCAGTGTTCAAATGAAATTAATATTTTGTATCGCAAGATTGCAAAATTAAATTTATAGTTAAATATAAGAACATATAATAAAATAAATTAATAAAATATGATATAATGTAATATGAAATATAACGTATACAAATAGTACTTTTCATAATTATACATATTTTTATAAATTCAAATTTAACTACTATTGTCTGTGCAAATCGATCAGCCGTTCAATCCGTGATTCAGAAAGATCGTAACGACCACGTATCCGTTCAGTAACAACAAACGCTACGAATTTTGCACATCTTCGACAAAATACGGCATATACACTGAAAAAAAAGATTGGCTGCTGCAGCAAATTAGGTGGTAAAATATAGCATAGCATTTTTAATTAGCTGCAACAGCCAATTTTTGGTTGTATTAGCCTATCCGTAATGTCCTGGATAACATTTGTTAAAATCGAGGCCATTATTCCTCTTTTTCATTTTTACACTAAAAATTCATTTTTACGTAAAAATGAAAATAAGGGGTACAACCTCCAATGGCCTTGATTTTGACAAATGTTATGCAGGACATGATCCTGAACAACATTCAAGAGGTTTTAGGCGTCGGTCGGACAACTTGCGTAATGCCAATGCCGGCTGTAACTTTCGAGCCTTATAACTCATATCATATAACTCATCAAAAATACTTAATGAAAAAATATTTTATTATAGTGTTTTTAAAAGTTCTCGAGGTAAGCTATAAGAAAATGTAATGAAAAATAGGGGGTTCCATTTAAAAAAATCGACGTGATCTTGACCTGGCCTTGGCAACACCACCCAAGATCAAATCAACGGTATCTTCTTATGTCTCCCTCCGAACCACACAATTTTGTTTGAAACATTTTTCCGTATCTATCATAGTTTTCGAGAAATCTTAATGCATTATTTAAAATTAGATATTTAAAATGACAGGAGGTAACGATATTATAATTTGAAATAAAAGCATTCAATTGTTAGAAGAACTGTGTTCAGAAACATCACCCAAGCCCTCGTGTATCGTCTTATTCTTATTTAACATTGGGTGAACTGGATTTCGCAGCCAAACAGGTACGTTCAAGCAGCTTTGAGAGAAAAGGAGCGAGCGAGATAGGACGAAAAGGAGACGAGGGTTACGAGTTTTGAAAATGGGAATCGGTGGGAAATGGGAAAAAATGCCATATTTTACCATCTACTTTGCTGCAGCAGCCAATTTTTTCTTTCAATGTACCAATAACCTTATTTCGGCCTCGACGTGTTTAACTAGCTGTAACGTTGCCGGAACACTGATTTCAAATTTTGGCCGTTCGTCTATATAGTTATCAATAAAGCTCAATAAGTCTCCGATCTGTAATTCCAATCGATATTATATTTTGTACTGTGTATTTAATAAATGTGATAACAAAATTAACAGGTTCTTTAAGCAATCTTTGTTAAGCCGTTTAAGTACTTGAACTTGAATTGTTCAGATGGTCTATAATTTTCATTATACTTTGCATAAATTTTAATACAATGTCAAAATTTAGAAATTTCGAAATTTCTTAAAATAATATTTTATTATACAAAATTATTGAAGTAGAATTTAGTAGAACATCAACATGCGAATTACAAGGAGATTCATTTTAAAACTGTTTTAGAATGATCCTCAACATTTTAGTTGAGGATATAATAAATATAAAGTATAATAATCAAAATAGCTGTTAATAAAAATTAAAATGTCACAATTAAACTGAAATAAAGTAAAGATGAAAGAATTTCGTACTACGTTTTTTTTTGTGTATCAATAATTATATTAGGATAAGTTTTTTGATATCGAAAGTAAAAATAAGTCGTATATAACATGAATTAGGTCATATATTATTTAATAATATATTATTTAATAAATCTCTCTCTAAAGTAATAATCTTTTTTTTTCGTTATAATTTTATCGAAGTTGAAGATATATTACTTTCCGTACGGATATTCCGATGTACGGTGGAATTACGAGGTACCGGCATAGATCTTCCACGAGTGTAATTGTTCGTGATATTAAATCCGCGGCAAATTAATCAAACAAGTAACCAGAGCGTGGCTAATGCGGGCCGAGCGCCAAATGCTGTTTCTAACATAATCGAATTTGCATTGTGTCTCACGCTGAGAGAATTTCGGAATGTATCTCCGCCATGTCGATGCAAATAACTGATCGCGCTAATCACGCAGTTCGTTCTCGCTATTATATTGCTCGCAAATTCCGCCATCAGAGCATATATCAGAGCAAAAGCAAATAAGCATGAAGATAGCTTTGCCTAATTCGTTCGATCATCGTAGAGCCTCGTTCGTCAGCCTCGAATATTCAACATTGCATATTCATTTACAAAGCATCAATGGAGATGTATAATAGGCATGAATATCGATACGTCAAGCTAATGCTTCTAAATCTCAAACAGCACCACACGGAGAAAAATGTTTCATTGAATTAACTGGAATTCTGGAGTGGAAAATGAATGATCCAGAATTCTTAAGTCTACTAAAATTCTATTAGTTTTATTCAGGAAATTTTGAATGTTGGTTATTTCAACTAGAATTCTAATAGATTTAATCAGAGAAGACTTTCAGTTAATTCAAACATTTTTCTCCGTGCAGGAGTTTTATTCTCGAAAAATATCGTATAAGAAAATAGGGAAATTTATAAATATAAATATTGTATACTGTAGAACTATAGTATTTTCGTACATTTTTTATGTGATATTTTTCCAGAGTACAGCCCCTGATCTACATCATTTTTAAGAAAAGCTCTTTACTCGAGTGGCAAAGGTTTTATTTCGTCGTTTATTTAAAGTTATCTTTGCAAGTGGCAGCATCGATTGTTAAGACAAGCTATAACCATTTCACCTGCATGGCTAACTGTAAGGCACGTAAATACGTATGCTCGAACATACACAATGCGTCCGAGTTTATAACGTCTAAAGTTTTTTAATTTCTTCAGATAAAGGTGCAGTTTGGTCGGTAGCTTTAGGGGCCGGATAATGCTGCTTAATTGGCGAGTCCATCATTTCTGACTGGTAATGCTGTTTAATTGGCGAGCGGAAAACAATGCGCCGCATGCGTTCATTATCCACCGATGCACATTCGGCGGTTATATCGGTTTACGAAAAATCGTTTAGGGAATCCCGTATTCATGTGACTGGCATTAAATTGCCGCAGACTGAGTGGCGCAATGATTGATATTGACTTTGCGGCGTATTATGATTTAGATATGAATTTGTCCGTCACATCTGAAATTATTAATGTATTAAATTTTGAAAGCAATGTAGATAGACTTTTATTTCGAATAGATGAACAAGTTATTTCAACAATATTATTCGACAAAACATATAATCAAACAATAAATATAATCAGTGTTGGGTAGTAACTAGTTAAAACGTTAAAAGTTAAAAAAAAGTAAAAAGTTAATAACTTTTAACTTAACTTAGTTAATTTTAAATGCATTAAATTTCAACTTAACTAAATTACTTTTTAACGTTAACTTTTTAAATTCTTTTTAAATCAAAAATTTTTTTTATCTCTTTTAAATGCCTTAGAAAAATAATAAAATATAATAAGACTAAGGGCGTATATTCGTATGTAATCCGTTCATATTTTAAGACCATCTTAAGTAATTTCTTAAGATGCTAATACAGCCCTCTGATAAGCTTATGCCTTATGCCATAAGCCTTAGTCCGGATCTACAATAGGTGTTTTAAGCCTTAAGTCATAAAAAATTGATAATATTTTAAATAATGGATATCCAATCTAGTTCATTTTTTCTACCATGGAAAAAAGAATAAAATATCACATAAACCAATCTAATGAAGTACATGTTAATTTGCACACACATATCAAAGACAAATTCTTTACTATTCTATATGTAAAAACAATCTCTGAAAGTTTCTTGCCTATTTCAATGAGATTTAGATGTAAATTAGCATATACTATACCTAACACTTTAAAAAGTTTAATAAAAAAAGGAAAAGATCAACTAGAATTACTTTCTAATCAAAATGTAGTTTACAAAATTTCATGTGATGATTGCGAAGCAAGTTATGTGGGCCAAACCAAAAGAAAATTGAAAACGAGATTGCATGAACACATCTCTGACATTAATAAAAAAACAGGCTCTCTAACTGTTGTCACCGATCATCGTGTCAATTATAATTACAATTTTAATTGGAAAGATATTTAAATATTAGACGATGAACCCTCATATAATAAAAGATTGATTTCAGAAATGGTTCACATTAAAAGACAAAAGCAAGGTCTAAATAAGCAAGTGGAAACGGAATCCTTATCAGAATCGAAGGGCTCGTAGCCCCTTACCCAACTCTAAATATAATACATTGTTTTGACGAGTAGAAAAAAAAGAAACGTTTTTATTTGTTATTTGATAAATGATAATGTATAATATAGCTTTTACGTGTTCTTTGAAATTATCAGTATATAGCTTGTAACCGATATTTGGAATTTAGATAACGGAGATAAACGATTATTTTTATCTGCTGACAAACATAAGTGAGTGAGACAAACATGAGTGAGTCTACACGCTTACAATAAGTAGATATATGTATAGAGTAACTTCGGTATATACGCCGCACCTATCAAAAACTTGATTTATTAAGTATTATTTACTATGTTTAAAGTAAACGAATTATATCAGTAAAAACTTTGTACTACTACTATGAAAAAAATATTAGAAATCCGAAATATACATATATAATATATATTTATTTTTCGTATTAAAAAATGAACTTTTTGAAACCCTTGCATTTTTGCCATATATCCCATAGGGATGGGATATACGACTACTCATAGGGGGAGAGGTTGGGGGGGGGGTATGTATGGTTCATGAAAAATTTACAAACAATGCACATAAATAAGACGTAAAATGACACAATACTTATAAAATGCGTTTATAAAGTTTTATTAAGGAATAAGAATGAGATAAATATGTATATGAAGTAATAGATAATAATTACAATCTTCCTACATACGAGTATATTACAAACGTTATGACATGAGGTACATATTTCATGTAATGCGTTTATTGCATTTAGTGTACTGAATTCAATTTGCGCATTTTGCATGCTTTAATACAAAAGAATGATTGTTAAATCAAATTAATGTTTCTTGTAACAAATAAATATATATCTTTATATTTAATAAATATTTAGTTGGCAGTATTATGGACATAAATCCCGCCCGCTAAAAATGCCGTATATCCCAAACAAGTGGGATATATACAAGTCAACAAACTAAACAAAGAATATACAAAAGCAAAGCACATATTTTGCTATACAACATGCTTTACTATTCCTCTACACGTATGTATCATACGAAATAACCACTAAGTCTTTTACTCGCCCTACAGTAATTTTATGTAGATTATAATTTATGATGGCGCTACTTATTACAATGACAAATCGATTCAACTCATAATAATTTCATTAATATTAACAGTAAGAAGCTGAATAACCTAATACTAATATAACATAAAGGCATGTAATAGTTACGGGAAAATTATTCCCTCTTCTTATTTTGTCTGACTTCTGCGGCGTAAATCCCAACGCGGCGCATTTGCCGGAGTTACCTTATATAAAATCGATAGAGTACGCTTAAATTAAATAATTTCGTAGAATAGAGTTCAGTTATCAATTTTGCTACTAATTTGCATTACATGAAACATGTAGCTCATGTCATAACGCTTGTAATATATGTAGGAAGATTGTAATTATTATTACTTCATATACATATTTATCATTCTTATTCCTTAATAAAACTTTATAAACGCATTTTATAAGTTATTGTGTCATTTGCAATGTTTGTATCGCGTACGTGATTTGTTCTCAATATTCTTTAATAAACTTCATATTGTCTATTTAAATGTTATACTTTAGCTTAGAAAACATTTTATTTATATCAAATTTTAACAGCTATTAAAAAAAATCGACAAAATGGAATTCTTTTTGTCTTCTAATATAGTCTGTAAATATTAGATCTATTTCTAATTGGAATATATTGTATTTCTGAACTTGAAATTAAATAAAAATATAAGTTGAAAAGAAAAGAAGAAAGGTAGAACGAGTAAGTATAACAGAAAGTTATAAAAAGCAAAATTATTAATTATATTGCTCAAGAAGAAAGATCATGCATCAATGTCCTTCGACAATGTGTACACTTGTATAAAACTATCTTCCAACTGCGATGGTGGTGTAATGGTTAGCATAGTTGCCTTCCAAGCAGTTGATCCGGGTTCGATTCCCGGCCATCGCAGGAGTTATTTTTTTATTTTTCTTTTTGTAAACTTATATATAGAGCGAATCTTTCTTTCTTCCTGTAATAAAATTATGTTAAATCGATAGTCGAATTCATTGTTGCCCCTTTTCCGCGATACGGATTGGTTGTCAGGAGCTCGATCTTATGGAGTGCGTAACTTCGTGTTGTGTCGATTTAGTTGTTGTTTAGTTGTCTCGCTGTGCTCGCTTTGTAAGCGCGGAGATCGCGCGTTTGACGGTTATATATCGAAGGTTAAGTATAATCGATTAATAAATATTATAAAAGGGTTAATAGTATAATGATAATATTGTAAAATTATTACAAATTGTTAAATGAATTTTTTAATTCTTACACTGAAAAAAAATTAGTCAATTTTAACAAATATTTAGTTCAATACTGCTAACTAAATATTTATTAAATATAAAGATATATTTATTTGTTACAAGAAACATTAATTCGATTTAACAATCATTCTTTTTACTGAACAAATATTTATTTATTGTAATTAAATGTTTAGTTGGCAGTAGTGAACTAAATATTTATTAAAATTGATTATATTTTTTTCAGTGTAGGATACCCTGTATATATATATATATATATATGCATATTTAAAAACTCAGCGAAGCGCGCGCCTGTTATGTCTAGTATAGTAAAAAATGTAACATATCGATTGTCATTTCATCACCATGAAAAAACTTTTAAATGTTAATTAAAGGGAATGTGTTATTGTATTAATCACACATACAATACAACGGTAATCGCCATAATGATCTTCTTTCCGAGCCATTAATTTCGATTCTGAATCGTTGCAGGCGTTTTTTTTTTATTTCGATTTATTTCTCCGTCATGTTGAATCGAGCACCTCACATTCGTTCTGAACGTGCTTGCTTGCATCTGCGATGGTGGTGTAATGGTCAGCATAGTTGCCTTCCAAGCAGTTGATCCGGGTTCGATTCCCGGCCATCGCAGGATTATTTTTGCCACTCGTATTAATCTTTTTTTATTTAATTTAAAATTTACAAAAATCAATTTTAAGTTATAAATTATTTGGCGTTCAAAAATTTATTAACGGTTATATATAAATATAGACAAAAATAATAGATTCCGATACCGGGAATCGAACCCGAGCCTCCTGGGTGAGAGCCAGGTATCCTAGCCACTAGACCATATCGGAGTATGTCTTCAGAGTTTCCAATACTTGAACATTTTGTAGCATAAATAAAGCATTTATCAATAAATTAATATAAATTATTTAGAAGCTATAAATTTCAAAATAAAGGTAGTACAATTATTATTTAAATATTAAAGGGTTCCAATTATACATAATGTTTGTTTTATTTGTAGCATGCCACATTCCCTTTAATTAACATTTAAAAATCTTTCCTAAACTCGTACCAAGAAAACTTTTATATCAAGAAATATCGTATTTAAGTAGTTATCTCTCTGTTATCCTTGCATAAGTTATTTTTCCGTATATTTGTTTTGTGTTGGAGATTCGATTAATTCGTTCAGCGCACTATAGTAGTAGGGTGCAGCACTGACGTTTTCCTACCATCGCGTCAACCCAGTCAACCAGCCGATTGTCGAATCACCGCCATGTTGCCATGACTGGCTGATTGCAGTGCACGAGTGCAGCTTCTCGACGATGTGTTATAATTCAGGAGTGCGAAATCTACGACTTCGTATGATTGCACTTTTGTAAATTAGACGCGAAAAATTCCCCTGCTGTGAACATACTTCTGCCACTACCTGTTCCTTGAAAACGTTTCAGTAACAACGTTCATTGTGCATCTTTGCGTCGCGTTGTCGATGGAAGACGGAAAGACAGTGATCGCGTACAGTTGAGGCTTGAGAATGGTGCTAGATTCTGCTGTCACATAACGCGTAGTGGGAGAAGAGTGGGGATAGCTGTCGATACTGAGTGCATTTCACATAACACAAGTCGACACAAGCGTCGTTCTATCCTTTTTGACGTTCGGAGAGTGACAAAGATAGAACGACACTTGTTCAGAAGCACCCACCTATAGCAGTTAATATTGATAATGTGCATGGCAACGTCGCTAGATGTCCTATAGAGCGTGTCATGCGGGTCGTGTCGCGTCGTGCGAGTTGCAAGTACCTGTTTCAGTCGTGGAATATCAGTCGTGGAGTGAACAAGTAGAATCGTCGTCAGGGTAGAGATTACTCACATTTTTCCGAACAAAGCACTCTCATCCCCACGAAAGATCGGTAATTACGAGAGTAGTTACATCGATGTAATCAGCGTTGGAGGAAGCATTTCGACGGATAGATGCGAAACGGAGCAGCTGCATTTTAAGGAAGGAAGAAGGGTAAGAAAAAAAGAAGAAGATAGAGATATTGTTACTTAAAGAGTATGAGAAGAATCATTGGTCAAGAATATTAAAATGGCGATTATGGCGTAAATGCATGAGAAAAAAAAACTTGGCAAATCGGAAAGAGAGCATTACGGATATTACGATCCAACAATGATATATAAAAATAATATTTAAAAAAAGAGAAAAGGCATTTATATTCACTTTTATGATGCACGCTTGATAATTGTGGAAAAATAAGATCGTATTTATTATTCATAATAGAACCAAAAATCCGTTATACGTCTTTTTGGCTGCGGTCCACTTGACAAACGCTTCGTTTGAGCGACCAATCAGAACAAAAAATTTTACGAATTGACTAATCAAAGAATGCTTCGAAGCGTTTGTAGCCGCATCAAGTAGATCGCAGCCTTTATCGTCGATCGAATGCGGGATTTTCGATTGAGATCGTTTACTCGCGTCTGTATTCGCGATATTCATAATTTGTAATATTATTAAAGATAGTTGCAACTGATAGAATTTTTTCGAATTTTTTCCCAGTATTTCTCGTCATTACTTTTACGTTTTGCTTTACAGAATGTATTAGAAACATAAATGAAAAGAAAGTGTGGAGCGGAAAATGAATAATATATTTATGCTTTAAAGGGATCCTAAAGCCATCTGTATTACCGATTAAATCGTAATTTTTGTGTAACAAATACTTTTTTTCTCTTTCACAGATTCGAAAATTAGTATGCGTATACTTTAATCCTAGAAAAGGATTTTCGAATCTGTGAAAGAGAAAAAAGTATTTGTTACACAAAAATTACGATTTAATCGGTAATACAGATGGATTTAGGATCCCTTTAAAGCATAAATATATTATTAATTTTCCGCTCCACACTTTCTTTTCATTTATGTTTCTAATACATTCTGTAAAGCAAAACGTAAAAGTAATGACGAGAAATACTGGGAAAAAATTCGAAGGATTCTATCAGTTGCAACTATCTTTAATAATATTACAAATTTGTAAAAATGGTGTTCAAGGAACAGAATATTCCTGCGTATATAAAACCTTTAATTCCATTTCAAACACACATAAAACTTTTATCAATCCTTTTTACTTTTTATTTTTTTATATTTTTTTTCTTTCGAAAGATGTTAACACATCTTCGTTTAAAAACAGAATACATTTCCCCCAAGGGGGTAACCACTAGCTGAAATATTGTCCCACAGATTACATGATTTCATCTGATTACAAATAATTTTTTTCACTACATATGAAGCCATTCGGTAAAAAACGATTATACGATTTTATTTAATATTATACAATGATTTCTCCTAGTTGCATATGTAATTATCGGATTATACATAGAGGTTTCATATGAATTTTATAATGATTTCGGGAACTCTGTCCCACGATTACATTAAGGCTGCGTTCGGAAACATCACCCGAGTGCCCCCGTGTATCGTTTTATCCTTATTATTCACCCAATATTAAACAAGGATAAGATGATACACGGAGACACCCAGGTAATGTTTTCGAACGCAGCCTAAGTGGTTACCCTCTCGATATTTCCTATTAAAAAGGTAAAAATAAATTTTGATATT
Organism: Mycetomoellerius zeteki; assembly: GCF_001594055.1. Lineage (NCBI taxonomy): Eukaryota > Metazoa > Arthropoda > Insecta > Hymenoptera > Formicidae > Mycetomoellerius > Mycetomoellerius zeteki. Next base: position 2,019,689 of record NW_017257999.1, on the reverse strand, counting down.
TTATTTATAATTTCCTTAATTAATTTAAATTACAACCGCTGTTGAGATGAATTCTCAACGAATTATTCTAAAAGCATAAAAATTAAAGCTTAAGGGGATCCTAAAGCCGTCTGTATTACCGATTAAATCGTAATTTTTGTGTAACAAATACTTTTTTTCTCTTTCACAGATTCGAAAATCCTTTTCCAGGATTAAAGTATGCGCATACTCTCTCTGAAATGTATTCTGTTTTTAAACGAAGATGTGTTAACATCTTTCGAAAGAAAGAAAAATATATAAAAAGATAAAAAGTAAAAAGGATTGATAAAAGTTTTATGTGTGTTTGAAATGGAATTAAAGATTTTATATACGCGCAGGAATATTCTGTTCCTTGAACACCTTTATGATAGATGAAATAGTTAATCCGTTTTCTCGTAAATTAAGATAACCTATATCTTTTATTTGTGACGCAAATAATTACGTTTATAATAAAACTAATAGCAGTATACAGGCACTCTGTTTTTACTTTATTTATTATTTAATTTACTTCTTTTTATCATAATATTGTATATTATAAAATACACACACACACACACACACACACACACACACACACACACACACACACACACACACACACTAGAGTGGGCCGAAAAAAATTTTTTTGAGAATCGATTAGCAATACTCCCTCCCAAAAGTTAGCTATGGATCTCAATATGATTTGGATAAAATTTCATCGAAATCGATTAATAATTCAGGTTGCCTATTGTCAATGTTGGATTTAAATCTAAAATATTTTACTATTGTATTATACCATTTTACCCTAGTTTGATTAGGCTTGATCAAGTCTGATTTATTTATTATTTGTTTTAGTTTTTCCTTAACGTGGTTAGATGTAGGAGATAAGAATTATTATTTCATGTCGTCACATATTAGATCCGCCATTTTGTGTGCTTCTGACCACGGATTCGTATTTAGCGATCAAAAAAGAACAGGTAGTACCAAATTATATAGAAATTTAAACATTTTTTCGAATTTTAACATATATCCAAGAAATGCATAAACTTACTAATTTCAAAGTCGAGGGGCAATCTGAAGATATTATCCAATAAACAAGAATAGATTGAAATGGATTGAAATGGATCATTCAGATTTTCAGAAATATGGATTCACGAATGTTAAAATGAATGCTTTTCAATCCTGAATGCATTTTTATTCATTTATAGGAATTGCATGGAGCATATCTCTATGCCTTTCAATATAAAAATAATATTAGCTTTTTCTGTGCATTGTGAATACTGTTCAATTCAAAATTTTGAATAGGAAATGCAGTTTTTCAATCCAATTGCATCCAATTTAATCTAATTGAATCCAATTAAATCCAAAAAAAAGTATTCGCTACTTAAAATACGCATTCGGATAGAAAAAATTTCAATCCATTTTAATCCATTCTCGTTTACTGAGTAATCAATGAAATTTTACCCAAATCGAGATCCATAACTAACTTTTAGGGAATATTGTTAATCGATTTTCAAAATTTTTATTTTCGGCCCACCTTAAAAAATATATATATATCTGTATACACAGGGTGAGGAAAAAGTATCGGAACACCTAAATAACTTCTGAACGGTTCGAGATAGAGGATTGAAGTTTATAGGGATGCAAATGGCATTTTAAAAAGATTTAATTAAACAATAAAATCTATCATTTAATACCAAAAACGCCCATTTTAACACCCTCGTGAGGCGGGGGAGAAGGGGGACGGAAAAATCTTAAATTGCACGTGGGGTCGAGTGAGGAATCGTTTGAAAGGGTCTTCCAAGACGAGAACAACGCGTGATGTCCCAGGTCTCTACGATTTTTTTTCGCAGAGTTATGATCATTTAAACGACGCGCAAAAGACTTTGCGCGAGAACGTGTAGATAAAAGCGCACACACATACACACTACATTCCTTCCCACATGCACTTGTATCTACACGTGACGCCATTTGCATCCCTATAAACTTCAATCCTCTATCTCGAACCGTTCAGAAGTTATTTAGGTGTCCCGATACTTTTTCCTTACCCTGTATATAATTATAATGTATTTCATTATTCTTAGTTAATGATGCTGACTTTTTTAAAGAGATTTAATTAAACAATAAATTATTATTATCTTAATTAGTTGCATTTATTCTTAAGTATGAAATTACCTTATAAAATGTATTAAAATATCAGAGGTAATTATTTGTTTCAGAGAATTACACTGAAATTTGTAGTAATTTGTATTTAAACCTCTAAAAGTAAAATAAAGACAATTTGGATTGTCCATTATTATCTAAATTGTAAAAATTATGATAAAATGGATAAATTACATAAAGACATTCTCATTCATTTGAGGAAGAATATAATTGACGATTTAGATGTAGATAATGACATCATACAACCTTTAAGGAATGAATATATCTTAACAGAAGACCATATAAAAATTATTTATATTGGAGCTATTAGAGAAGAAAGAGCAGCCAAATTGTTGGATATACTACCACTGTATGTATATTTATGTATATTTCGTATTGTATTCACATACATTATGCAAAGTCTTACATTTTTTATTTTAATGTTATTGCACTTACTAATAATAGTAGCCATTGCATCTCACAAATCATTTTTATAATTTGCATTCTTATTTAACGATGCAGTTTATACGGTAAACTGATTTCATTAAGTGTTTGTGTTAACATTTTTAAGATGTGGTTCAAGTGCTTTTGGTGTCTTTCATCAATCCTTAAAACATCACTACGACTGGCTTAGCGATGAAATAGATAGATTGTTAGGCAATTATGAAATAGAAACCAATGGAGTAACAGATTATTATGCTGGGCCTCTCAACATTCCACCTCTTTCTCCATTAACTGTTACCAGAGAAGAAAAGGTACAATTATCATGCTTATATGATATTAATAATGAATTCGATCACTCGCACTATACTGGATCAGTGCATATTAAAAGCTGCTTTACATAAAATATTTCAATGCAATGATACAATATAATCAACTTTGACAATGAAATGACATATATATTTTGTTAAATAACGTGACTATATCATTAGTAGATAGTAATCGTTTAAAATATTTATATACTTTTACATTTAATTTTGTTAATTTCATGTAAAGCAGCTTTTAGTATGCACTGATCTAGTATAGTGTAAGTGAACCGAATTCGCTAAAAGAATCACTCTGACTTTATCTCTCAATTGTGGTTATATTGATAAGATAAAGTTATGAACTATAAGGTATTGATTATTTAATTTCATTTATTCCTCCATTGCAAATCTCTTATTGCAATATGTTTAGAGGCATTGTGTTATTGTGTGTTACATTGATATAATCTTTAATAATATTTTTTTAATAATGTAGACAAGTTTCCCTACTGAAAAAAATCACGTCATACAGTTTTCATGATGAAATCATGTAATTAAAACATGTAAATCACATAACGGATTGTTCCAAACGGATTGTTCAGTACATGATTTTAAAATTACGTTTTTTGAAAAGTCACATGATGATATGTTCTGTTTTCTTCTATTTCTATCATTTAATTCTTTAAAATTTGATAACTATAACATCACATGATGGATGAAATTATTTGTAATATCATATGATTTTTCAAATTACATCATTTTAAAAAATCTCGTACTGATTTGGAACAATCCGTTACGTGATTTACATGTTTTAATTACATGATTTCATTATGTAACGTTGTGATATGATTTTTTTTCAAGAGTGTTTATTAAAAATTTCTTATAACATATTTAATCTTGTGTCATTTAAATATAACTTATTATAATAGACAATTTAATTCTTATTTAGTTTAACTATTCCTCTTTATGCATACGAATGTGGAAACATATATCACGTAAGTTTACATAAACTTCGTCAGTACTTTTCATTATATATTTGTATACATAATACACTAGCGGATTTTCCAGGCGCACTAGACATGCACTTAGATATTAGTTTTCAAATTGTTAGTAACCTTAAAGTATCAAAATTCGCCTCTTTGCATCATAATAAATAATTCCGATATATAAAATGAAGGCTATCTATTATATAATACGTTACATTTACAGGTTAACCAGTTAAAGAAAGCTTTACAAGAATTAATTCCCACAGAATACATTGCGTTACATGGCATGAAAGGATTTGGAAAATCATCTCTAGTTGCCAGTACTCTCAAGGATGTAAAATTAGTGAAAAATTTATTTTCTGTATGATATTTTTTATATCATATTAAGTTATATTAAACATATAGTATATGATATTAATGTGTTATAGTTTGTATAAAAATATTTTTTTATTTTAGAATCAAGTCTATTGGATTAAATTTGCAGATGATGGTCCACTTGATGAAGAAATATTAATTCAATTAAACACACTCTATTATAACGTGAGAAATTTAGAAATTCAACCAGAATTGTTTACTCCACTTGCAAGAAATTCTTTGATTCAATATTTGAAACATTATTTTAATAAACAAGAAAATTGCAATGCTTTATTGATTCTAGATGATGTTTATAATGAACAAATTATTAATACTTTTGACTTCAAATGTAAAACTCTAGTTCTTACTGATAACATCGATGTTGTACTTAAGAAAAGACCTAAGACAATAGAGGTAATGTTTTTTATTATATTTCTAATTATTATAGATTATTATAGATATATATAATATACTTTAGGGGGAATTTAGAGGGATTAGTAGCGTTTCAGACTGATTGTGTTGAAAATTCAAAAGTTTTCGGCGCGCAATCATATCTGAAATAAATTTATTTAATTGTATTATTCGAAACATCTAACTTTGACCGAAATGATGGCGTTCTTTGTCGTATTTGATGTAATATATATATATTTATTATATTGTTATAATAAAGTAATATGTTACTTGCAGATGAATGATGGATTTACAGAAGCAGAGACATTAGGCTTATTTGCCAAAGCATTAGAAATGGATGTGAAAAAA
>NW_017257999.1:2012115-2014668 GCF_001594055.1 Mycetomoellerius zeteki | reverse complement strand
GAATGCCGTTATTAATAGCTATGTTTGCTGCGCAATTTGAAGAGTTCAAATGCGACATGCGTATACATACTCGTAGATGGAAATATTATTTAACATCTTTGAGAGAAAAGAGTACAACAAACAAGTACGAATATTACACAACTTATAAATAATTCATTGATTCCCTGGTGAAAACTTTTCTCATAATTTTTACATAATTGAAACATTTTTCAGAAATACTCAGAAATATTCGGAAAATTTATATCTTCTCTCAGATTTTTTCATACAAGTGAATTCTGAAATATTCTGAAATTTCTCATCCCATAATTTTTAAAAAATATTTTTAAATTTTTTTAATTTTGTAACATTCATCAGAAATTATACTTACAAAAACTTTTAGAAATCTTACGATATTTGTTAAGTAACATATATGAAAAATTCTGAGAAAAGATGTAGATTTTCTAAGAAGTGTGCCAATTCGTATAAAAAATGTGAGAAAGTTATAAAATTATTATATATAAAAATTCTGAAATTATATGAAAAATTCTGAGAAAAATTTTCACCAGGGTTATTAAAATTACTTGATCATTATTGCATCATATGTTACAGAGTAATAAATGAATTTTGGGAAAAACAAGAAACTATTTTTGATATATGTATTAAACAATTAAAACCAGATTTGAAGAAATATTACGAGAGCTTAGCTATTTTTTGTGAAGATGTTAACATAACTTCGAAGGTATATAATATTATAAAAGTTATAAAATGTATTATTAACTTGCATAATTTCTCACACATATTTTTTTATTTTATATCAATTTAATATTTTAGACTTTAGAAATTTTTTGGAGAAAAGATACGTTAGAAGTTGAAGAATTGATGTTGGATTTGTGCCATAAATCACTTGCAGCCAGAATATATAATAATGATTTAAAAACTTATATTTATGGTGTGCACGATTTACTGCTAACCCATTTAAGGAAAAAACTAACTAATGATGAATTAATGCACATGCACAAGTCTATTATTGAAGAATATCGTCAATATTGCAATAACGATTTTTCAAAATTGCCAGATGATAATTATATTTACTCGTACATTGGTTATCATTTGGAGCAAGCAGAATTGTTTGAGGAATTTCCACATCTTTATTTAAATTTGGATTTCATTCAAGCTAAGTTAACACATGCGAGTTTGAATGATTTGTTACTAGATCTGAGAAAGTATAGAAAACACATTACATCAAACGATACAAAGGAAAAAACAGAAAAAGTCTTTGATTTAGAAATATTTCTTCAAGGACAAGCAAGCATTATAGTAGAACATAAACATAAAAAATGCTTAGATATTATCCAAATTGCAATGAATCATTCATCTCAAGGTTATATCACTCAGACTGCAAAAGATCTAGCTATGAAAAGACAAGAATTCTTATACCTATCTCACAAGAATAATAGCCAACATGCTAATATATCATCGACTGAAGAAATACCAACAAACATTTGCACATCATCTTTCACAAATGATCCCGAATTAGTCTTGACTGGGAATACATCGGGTAAAATAATTCTGTGGGATTTTCAAAGCAAACATCGGAAAATTTTTAATGGTCATGGAGAAGAATGTTCTATTAAAAAAGTTATTGTATCTATGGCTTGTGATTGTTTCTTATCATTAAGCAGTGCTGGTATAATAAAATTATTCTCTCTATCCAAGGAAAGCGATGAAATATTTGATCAATATTATATGAACATTGAAAGCCCCCGACAAAAACAAAATGTCTGGTCTAATCTTTATTCAAACTTGAAAGGTCAGGACGATAGCTCAGCAGAGTTTAAGGTGGAGAATGAGATTATATTGGATATGGCATTTGGTTATGAGGAAAAATACATCGCTGCATGCACTAACAAAGCGACGATTCAGGTAGTTTAAAGTTTTATATGATTTTACAAAACGAAATATTTTTTATTTATTAACATATTATTGGCTAATAAAAATTTGATTATATGTATATATAAGATATGTTATTTATATTATTTAGATATGTGTAAAGTTTCTTTTTTTTTTTTAAGATATGGGACCGAAATGGAAACACAATGTTTACTTCAATAGATCACAAATAGTAAGTACAGTTATATGTAAATACGAATTGATTTAAGAACAACGTGTATATGAAAAAGTAACATGCATGCGTTTGTTACAGTCAATACATAACGAAAATAGCTTTTACAACGAATGCTTCCTTACTGCTTATGATGGATGAGTCAAAGGGTGCTATTTTTGTGTTCAAAAATTATAAGAATGACTATACTTATCAATATGTTACCTGTTATAATCTGCAGTTAAATTCTGCATCTAAAGAAGTCATCTTCTTTCATCATGTACCCAAGCATAACGATTCGTTGATAGTTGTTACCAAAAAGGAAGCTCTATATGTAAAATGGTGCAGGAAGATTGAGGATTGTGTGTATAATTTTAACAGAAAACAAAAAGGATATATCGATGAAACAGTAACTTATGTATGCGCGACCATTACATATGATGGTGAATACATAATATTAGCTGATTCTGCGG
>NW_017257999.1:1968845-2012090 GCF_001594055.1 Mycetomoellerius zeteki | reverse complement strand
GAATGCCGATTCTGGATTTCAACCGGTTGCAGTTTACAAAAGTCGGGTCATATCTTTGGATTCTTTCTGGTTAATCGATCAAGATTGTCATGTTGTACATATCGTTCTTTTATTAATACAATTATATTTAACTAAATTTAAAATTATCTTTGAAATTAACAAATTTTTTTCAGATATGTGGGAACGGGAATGGAGCATTATACAGATGGAAATTCCCAATACAAAAATCAAATGACTTACCTAGGTAATCTAATATTCAGAATTATTTACATCCTCTCTTTATATATCTATATGTTATAATAATATCATTTTTAGACCGTATATGTGAGAAACACAATCGATAAATTAGAGCTCTATACTGGTCGAAGGTAGATCTTAAAATGCTTAAATAATTCAATCTTGAGTCACTAAATATGATACATATGTACTTGACATACATACCACAATTGTAGTCTAACGAACTGTGTACCGAAATATTTCCGGACTAAACACAATTAAACCACTAGTAATTTTGCGAATTAAATTAAATTCTAATAATTTCGATACTCAATCAGGCATCATATTTCAAAGATGTTAATATGCTGAAAAACTGTAATTAAATTTATTGCGAAAAATATTACCTCGGCCGGAAGTCGAACCCGGATTTCTTGTATTCCGTACGAGCGTCCTGAGCCATTAGACTACGGAGGCGGAAATATTTGGGTACACAGTTCGTTAGACTACAACTGTGGTGTGTGTGTCAAGTACATATATCATATTTAGTGATTCAAGATTGAATTATTTAATCATTTTAAGATCTAGCTTCGACCGGTATAGGGCTCTAATTTATCGATTGTGTATCTATATGTTATTTTTTTAACTTAATTATAAACTATATAATTATAAACTATATACTTTCTCTATTATTATATGAAAATTTCTCTATTAAACTAGGAAATGTTTATTTGATGCAATTGTATCTTGTGACGAAATGGACATTGTAGTCAAACAGAGCCCTTCAAAAAAAATTATAGTATCATATGGAGAAAATAAAATAAGAGAATCTAAATTAATAAAAGGAGAAATATCGAACCTGCAACTGTCTACTGATGGAAACAAGGCGTTGTATGTTAAAGATAATAAAATAATTGAGTTATTAGATATAAGAACTGGAGAAACGACGAAGATTTTAGAAGTAGATAAACCAATTCAATTTGTAAAAATTATCAGTCTTAACCGTGATGTAATATTATGCAAATGGGAAGACCATAATTTGAAGGTGTGTATATTAAATTCTTTCTTAAGATGTATTCTTTTATTTTCCTTTCTTTCTGCTTATAAATGCATAATATGTTTTTTAGTCTATTTATAATTTTGATTGTAATTATAAAACGTAGATAATAATTCATTTACCTATCTATCTTGGAACTTGTTTTTGGCTTTTTCATAGTGGAATAATATATTTCCATTATAAAAAAAATTATGGAGGATAACGGGAGCAAGTAGTCTTTTGCTTGATAAACAACTGCTTTACCACTAGCATTTTGAAAATTATCTACCTAAATTTGTATAAATAATAAACAGGTGATTAAATTGATTAATATATCAACAGATGTGGCAGCCTCCTACACTGTTTAGTATCGGAACTAAAGAAGAATCCATTTATGATATTCACATAATAAACGACAACTATATCGTAATAATGCAGAGTGGCCAAATAAAAATATGCTATAAATCTAATATACTTTGGCAATTAATAAACCAAGTAGACCTGTCTAATCCGCCTTCAAATATTATATTTAGCTGTTTGAGTTACAATAAAAAATACTTAGCAATTTTGAATGAATCGCATCGTTTAACTTTATTAGATATTAATTACGTTAACATAGCGGCATCGTCACAGCATATACAAATTAATGAACAGCCCCGTTTTATACATAGTTTTGCACAGAAAGCGATTTGTTGTGATATTTCGAAAAATGAACAATATATCGCCATTGGCCTTGAATCAGGACAAATTTCTGTAAGTATTGTATAATACATTTCTACATTAAGAGTACGCATTTAATATCGTTTACTTTTTTCAGATTATAAATATACAGAAGCGGATGGAAATCGCTCAATTATTTTTTAACGCTAATCCTATTATACAATTGTATTGGGGTCCAGTTGCCACAGATGTTCCAATTTTATTGTCATTGACAAACGATGAATTAATTTGGTGGAATGTTGCTTTAGCAAAGAACAATATGACAAGAACGCAAAATATGAGAAGTCGGATGATGAGTCGCAGTACAAGCGCTCCTTCATTCAGTTCGAATGCATTTTGGAATCAACGAGTACCTAATAGTCGAAGCGTAGACGTCGGTGTATCTAGGATACAAGATGAGGAGATATCGAGTACAGTCAGTTCGGATATCGTTAATAATATAAGTAGCTATTGGAAGAACAAAAAAGGTAAAAATCCTGAAAAACCAGAATTACTAACGGTTGTCAAATTACCACAAAGCCATGATGGAAAAATATGTATCTCTCCAAATTTCACTAAATATATTATGGTTGACATGTATGGATCTGTTAACACATTTAAACTGATTGATTATGATAAGTTCATCTTGAACTTAAGCTGATTATAGAATTAATTTATCAATGAAGAATTTATTAATATCATATTGCATAGCAATAGAGGATAATTACATCCAGAGTTGGCAAGTAACGCGTTACTTGTAATAACTTTGTTGATCGTTACCTTCTTATAATTACGATTTGGTAATGATATTGTGAATTTTTTTATGACGTAATGGTAACATCAGAGTTAGAAAAGTCAACCGTTACTTGTAACGGGTTGAAAAAGTCATTCGTTACTGAAAAATATAATTTGTACTCGTTATTTACTACTTTTTTCAGTAAGTAACGCTTAATGGTGACAAATCACTTTTTAAAGTGACTTTTCTAACCTTAGCACTACTTTAGCGTTTAGTTAGTTAGCATTACCGTCATAAAAAAAATTGCATCGTCATCAAATTGTTTATTACAAAAAGTAAAGGCAAAATAACTGAAAAGTAATGTTTGCCAACCCTGATTATATCATTATGGAAATTTAAAAGAAAAAAAATTACGTATTAATACATAGTATTGTGTTTGTCTATTCTATAATATACAATGCTTCGGCAGAAAGTTGTAGGCTTAACATATAATAATGGGTTACATGGATATTTCATTAAGATGTATGACTTAATGCATCATCTTAATGAAATCTATGTATTAAAAGACATTTTTATATAGTATCTTACCACATGTGCTCAAGCTAATAGTGATAAAAAGTATATATCTATTTATAGCAATATCTTTTACTGCCACTTGTATTTAACAAATTAACTCCAATTTTTACTACCTATGTAAAACTGATGTTTACATATAACATCTTTTTACAATTTTTTAAAGTAAATTTTTTATTTACTATGTGTAGGAAAAAAATACTGTTAAAATATATTATAAAGAAATAGCTGGATTGTAAACATATACAGTCTGTCGTACAAGATTATATGAGCTTATGATAAGATTACTCATATTATCATTTTAAGTTTTTTATTGTCTCAAAGCTTCTCATATAATTTGAAAAATCATTGAATATACTCTCATTCTATTATTTAATATAAAATCTTAACATATGATAACATTGTAATTGTTATTGTTCTGCTATTGAAACTACTACTGCAGTTTCAGATAAGCATTAATTGATAATAATAGAGATTTGGTCTAATACGCACTTGTATAACAGACAGTATTTGTATTTGTGCCATCTATAAATCCTATTATATAAATATTTTAAGCTGCCAAAAATGTACATGCGTTAAGATACATTTTTATACTCTTGCATTTAACTGATCATTTATAAATATATGCTACAGCGTTTTCTACTAAATGCGTAGCTCTCAGAAAATGTTAGTGTAACAATTTAATCAAGTGTTATGACTGAATTAATTCAATTTTTCAAAATTGAAATAATTTTGTACATAGATTATTTGCATATGTACTTTTAATTATTGTTTGTGGGAGAAAATTGTATAAATATTTAGTATCAATGCTGATTTTAAGAAAAAATGTTGAACAATTCTTACATACTTTAGTATCGAACAAATATATAATAATCACTTTAAAATGACTGTGCATGCAATGCGCAATAATATGAAATACGGAATAATATTTAAATAAATCTCCCTCGTAAAAAAATGATAAAATATAAAGAAAATAACTATAAAAAGTTATTTATACATTTATATATCGATTTTTTCTCTTTTGTATAATCAAAGTTATTGCATTTGTGTTAATGCCTATATGACACAAATATAATTTTAAAAACAGTAAACACAACGTTAATATTAATTGTGAAAAGTGTGTATTCAAAATATGTATGAAAATACTTGAGATGAATTGTATACATTTATCGTATATATTTATACGATATATATTTATGTAACAATGTAATACGATCAAGAGTATTACGAACAAATAATCTTTATAAGTAATACTTTTAACATTGCATACTTTTTAAATATATCGTTTTTTATACCAGTGTTGTATTAAAAATGAAATTAAGACTGAGAATGAAATTAAGATGAACATGACAATGATTCATGAATTATACTGTATCCATCCAGTCAAATGGTTGCCATGTTTCGTACGTATGTATACATGCATACAATATCAATATATAGAACAATATTATGAAACCTACACACAGAAAAATATGCAATAATTACTTAATGCAATTACATAATATGCAATAGTTATTTATTTCAAGTATTTCAGAAGTTCATATATTCGCAAATCTATCATAAGTTCATCACAAGCATTAAATTATTAAAAATATATTCTGAATAGTATAATTTTAATATACTTCAATCAAGTTTATTAAATTAAAACAAATTTGATTTGCTTCTTATGAAAAGTTCGTTTCTTCGATTAATTTTATAATATTTAATAATATCAAAAGAAAATAAATTCTTGTTTTAAGTACATATAATAATGAATTTTTCTAAAATTTTGTAAAAAAAATAAACATATTTTGAGATTATTAAAAAAATATTCTTTGTTAAAGATACCGTTACTTAAAAGAAAGAAAATTGAGTAATCACTTTTCTTAGCAATAGAATGATATTTTTCTGCGTGTACGTAATAATGCTTAATCATATATATAAAGAACATTATATAAATTTTAATTATATGTATAATTCATGTGCCTTATGTAAAGTATATGTAAGATCATAATGGAGCAAAGAAATATGTAAAGAAATCACATTTTATATATCTATTTTAAAGACGATTATTAAATGACGTCTTTACATCAAAGCTCTATTGTGATTAATACTTTGTTCCACTTGTTCTACTTAATCGCATCATATTTATTCTAATACTCGAAACAGAAAATTCGAGAAAGATTTAGTAAATACCAATACCATAGTTACATAAGAAATCGTAGATTATCTGTTATCGCTAGGATCTTTTTGTACCGATTCTTTTTTATTACTATTTTTTATGTATTACAATCTTTTTGACTCTTTTAATTCTCCATTAGTATCGTGAGACAAAACATGATCGAATCTCACGGAATTATTATACTTACAAAAAATTAAACTTTAGTTGATTAAGTTTTTGACATAAGAATTTTTCTTATTTCATACATAAATCTAAAGAACAATAATTACATCGTACAATTAGTAAGAATCTTATATATACACAGGGACTGTAATGCGCATTTATACATATATATTTTTTTTCTATAAATTACAATCAGACATCTGACTATAATCGTATCTAGTTCGAACATTCAACATATAAATTAACTGTATAATAGATCAAATTATTTAAAAAATTTATTTTATTCTCATATTATTATATATTGATTAATTAAAAAAAAATTGTGATTTTGATATAAATATATTATTGCTAGGATGTTTCGTTTTTCTTTTTAAAGGCTAGTTTCCAAAATATCCTCTGAGGAAAATTTTACTCGATATAATATAATATACGTCATGTATAGGTATTATATATTTCGAATAAAATTTTCCTCGGAGTGTATGTTATAGAATATAGCTAATGATAAAAAATTAAATACGAATGTTGTTAATCTAATAAGAACTATTACGAATATAAACAAGTAAGATTATATTTAGAAATATTAATTAGATAATTAGGCGATGCAATTATGTATGTGTTCTCCATCATTCAGATTTTACATTCTGATGTCAGTTCAATATTTGACTTACGGTTTATTTGTATGTTATTTACAGACGTTACAGTATCTGTATCTGTGCATATATTTTGATTACACTGTTATAAAAATGCATGAAGATATCAATAAAATTTGTGTACACACGCAACAATGTGTTTCTTATGTGCGATATATCCTTTTCTGTTACATTGATTTTTATGATTTATAAATTAGTAATAAGTTATCAAAGATTATAACTTTTTTGAGACATATATATAAATATTGTTTGGAACTAAACAAATAATCTCTAAAAACGACGGAACAGATACATCTTGTTTTATTAATAGAGAATTTAACCGTCGTAAGAGAGAGGTCGACTTGGCGAACGTCCGAGTGTCCGATTAAGAACTCTCGGCCAATGTCAGCAAACACACTTCCGCAAGGTCGCTTATTAAAGTTTTCCTATACCAGTTTAATACATTATCACTGCTTTCCATTTGATGACATAAATCGACATAAATCGACATCAGCGTCGTTCTATCCTTCTTGACATTCAGAGAGTGACAAAGATAGTGTGTCGACTGTGTCTCCTAAAAGGAAAGCAGCCTACATATACAGTTAAGTTATACAATCAGATTTGATCATTTGTTTAAAAATCAATTACTTTATGATGAAAATCTATTTATAATTCTCGACGATTGAGAAGAATTTATTGATTTCTCGTTTTATTATATTATTTTAACTTGTATACTAATTTAAATTTTAAATAGACTATTTAATATTTAAAAACTGAAGAGAAATATAATATTTAAAAAATTGTTAAATTTAAAATGTAGACAGAAATTATAATTATAAAACTTGTATTTGATGAGCTAAAGTGTTTATATCTCCTTAAAATTTTTTCAAAGATAGGTATATTGAAAATATTGAAAATATTCTTGTAATTTTCTTGAGCACAACGAAAAACGGAGCACTGCAAAAAAAATAGAAGAATGTCTTTCAAATTTACATTTCTCAATAAAAGCCTCATGCATTTTTCCATCGATCCATCGTCTATATTTACACGTAAGGTCGGCATCGCAGCCACCTCCGTGTCCCACTCTCGTCATTTTGGTATAGCAACGTTACGTTGCGGCCGCGCCATAGTCATAGATTTCGGCCACGGCTAGGAAATATTTAAAGTCTGGCGCGTGCAAACGTTCATCTCTGACGCGGTCTGAACGAGGAGCCACTATTCCGTCCATGTGATTCGTAAGGACCAGCAGGGCCAGGGACGTTGGCAAGCGGCGACTGCGGAGTTCGGCGAGGTCGAGGCACGAGGCGTCGAGGGGAGCAACCACGCGAACGTTGCGACCAATCCGCACACTTGGCGTTTCTCGGTCGTGGAGTACGGATGCCGTGATCGTCTGCCACTACTTGCCACTATTCCGCGCGATCGTGTTCGATTTCCAAGTACACGTCGAGTCATCCATAGAGTCAACGACCGCCTCTCCAACGCTAGCTATGTCGGTGATCTACAAGAACTCGATGAATGTCATCGGCAAGTTCGTGCCCGAGAAGCTACAGCCTCTGTGGAAACATCCAGCTGGTTAGTAAAGCGGTCGATCATTGCGTCGGGTTAAGCAGGTGGCACGTGTCGTACACGTGTATGCGTGCGTGTGTGTGTGTGTATTAGGCTGATGTGAGAGAAATGAGAGAAATGCGCCGGATGTGACCATGTGACGTGGTTTTCTAGATAAATGATGTTTTCCTCTCCGAGATTAGTAGAGATTAGTGACCTAATGTACTACTTTGTATTTAATTTTCTGTTCTGGATATGGTAACTAATCGCGAGTTAATTATTATTAATATTTGCTATATATATACGTTTTATTTATTGATATTTATTGCATGTGATAAGTTGGTACAACACGGAAATGTTTTTGTCTTTAGTTTTATCTCGGTTTATCAGTTAGTGACGCAAACGTCTTTTCCGCATATTGATATCGTAAAACTTGGCGACTCGCCGACGACAGAACGCGAATAGCAAACACTGCTCTTTATAATGCAGTCTTCTCGAGGTCGCATTCTTTAAGTAGTCCACGTATCTTATACAATTTGAATTAATAAATGTTCCACTTGTTTTCATTTCCATACCGCAATTTATTCTTATTTCACACTTTGTATTTTTTATGTCATTCAAGTTAATCGAGACGCTCGAAGCTCATTCATTTGACGATATTTTCAACCTTGGAACTATTCAAAGACATTTAACATTTGCAATCTTATTATCATACGTTACGAACTCATCTATAACGCGTATCTATAATATTAAACAGGCACTCGTTCGAAAGGATCGGAAGGAAGATAAACAAAGATTACTGATAAATTGTTGCAATAAAAGAATTATATCAGATTAAAGAAATCGATTACGTTGAATTTATCTTGTTTTATAATATCACATAGAAATATGCGTGTAGATTAATTCGATACCACGATTTTCTCGTGAGTTTATACAATGTTCACTAACATTAATATTAAATTATAATTAAATTGTGCATTTTTTAACTCTATATTACTCGCATGGTTTTTTTTTTATCGTAATTACTCGCACAGCATGTTTCTGACATTCAACATTATATATTAATTTTCATTGTTCTCTTTGATGGTGTTTACAATTAAATAGAAATTTTTAATATTCTTATTAATTACATAAAAATTTATAATATTTTATATATTTTTTCGAAAAAAATAAATACAATGTTTTAAATTTTAAAGGAACTTACGACAAACGTAATAACATATAAATAGTATTTATATTCAGCGAATTTATAAGCCGGAAATATTCCACACAAATAATGAATGATTAATAAATGTGAGATATATTAGCTTTGATACAAGGCTACAAGATCGAATAGTAATCGATGTAGTATAATATGAGTAAAACAAAATTATTATTAGGTACAAGATCCCAAGTCTGATGACCGAGAGTGTCGGTACTTATTTATTTTACGAGTTCTATCGAGTTATCCTATTTACCAACGTGTTTTTTCATGTAGCTGCTAAATTGGGCGATTGTACCTTCATCGAATTGTAATGGATGGAAACGAGGAGACATGATGCCGCACGGCGGCACATTATTTGTTCATCGTTAAAGTTGCTCCGACGAATTTACTAGAAACTATCAGAGCAGAAGCTTTAATAGATGGAGCGAATAGAGACAAGGTCGTACATGTTACAGCGGGGATGCACCAATATAACTAGCGCATTGATTACCTATATTTGATTGCGGTGGAACTCTGAAGCTGAATCTTTTTGTTCTATTTATTTTTCTTTTTTTTGTATTTTTTATTTCATACTAAATATTACGAATATCGAGCTTGAATAAATTGTATGAAAAATGTAAATTGAATGAAAAACAAGCTGCATAATCTGCAGATTAAACATAATCGATCCTTTCGAAGCCTTGCGTTACTATATTGCACTCCCAGACAGCACACAATATTTATAAAATATTTACAAAATATTTATAAATATTTGTAAGGCTTATTTTAAATATTTTGTAAATGTTTTTGTGGTCTTAGATTGTATAGATCATAAACATTTATTATAAACATTATGAAATATTTATTATAAACCTTATAGTAAATGCTAGGGAAATATTTAACAAGACATGATTCAAATAAAAAATACTTAACAGAAATGTTTATTTATATTTATCATAAATATTACATTAAATATTTAGTCTATCTTTTAATAATATTTCGAATAAAGCTTTATATAAAGAGAGAGAGAGAGTATGTATAAAATATTTATATAACATTTTATAAAATGAATAATAATAAATATTTATCATAAATATTCTGCTGTCTGGGCTCTTCTGAGTAAAATAAGTTCGCTATGTATTTCTCCAATCACTGATACAATTCTTTCATTGCGACAGTTTATTGGCAATATTTGCTTAATTTCTTTCGATCCTTTTGAACGAGTGCCCATAATTCATATTGATTGCGTGTTTTTTTAGGTCCACAAACCATCTTCTTCTGGGCACCGGCCTTCAAATGGGTTAGTAACAATGTTTCATTTCCTCAATATTTGATATTGCCGTGTTCTGATAAATTAATCGAGTAATAAATAATTGAGAGATCAGGGGCACTTAAACGGTATTACATAAACACAGAACACAGATAGAGTTTCATTTCATAAATGTCTTCATCTTGAAGCTTTCCTTTATGCTGAGAAAAATGGTTTTCTTATAACAACAAGAAGTAGAAACAAAACGAATTCTGATCGTATGAATCAGAATTCTGGTTATCGTAATTAAATTTCTGATTATCTTGAATGTTTGTTTTAGATATATATAATTATAAGTGTTTGAATTGTACTTTTGTGATTGAATCTGCCAGAATTCTAATTAATGTAGCGAGACTATTTCAGCTTTAAAATACAATTCACTCTTACTTTTTTAGAATTTTTTTTTAAATATCATCGTGAAATATCAAGTGATTGAATAACAGGTTGCGTGTAGGTACACAATTTTGCTTCAAGGTAGTTGCGTAATGTATGTTGGCAAACAGACATGTTGCAGGAATACTCTAAATGCTACGTTCATTCATATTATAATCATGTTGCATGTTTAATAATTATATATGACAATTTTTAGAAACAAACATATGCATTTTAAAACCGAGGAAATTAAGGGCATATACCACGAATGCTCGTTGTTTTTCAGCGAAGCTTGTCTTAAAATAAATACATACAATTACAATTAATAAACGTTTCGGCCTTAGATTAGGCCATTCTCAGTATATAAAATTAAAAATATAAAATTAACGACATATATAAATCTAAGTTATTTCTCTTTTAATATGACTACACACACAAATTACATAAGTACGCTCGTTGAATTTATTTTTTATACTTTCTTTAGTTTGTCAACATATTTTTTTACATATTGTTTGTCAACATTATTTGTCAACATATGCATTTTATCTTTCTAACAAAATATTTTTGCGTTTGAAATATAGTTTTATATTTTGAACATTTATTTTAACAGAGTATGAATTTTATATATTGCACTATAAAGTGCAAAAATAAGATAAATATAAATAAATATAAATCCCGTAATACATTACAAAATATAGAACGATTTATTTAATCGTTATATTGCTATTTATGTCTATTGATTTTATAGCGGAAATATTTTTTTATAAAATATATTCTTTATGATGTAATTTTCCGTTACGTACACAAAAGGATAAAAATAAAATACAATCAAACTTAAAGCAAATGTGCCGTATTATTTTAATGTTTAAGATTACAAAAGATTTTTATTTTACATATATGCATACACGTTCGATATGCGTAAAGGAAAGATGATATTGATGTGCCAAAAGCGATTTATTATGTAAATCGCTCTTTCTGCAATTTGTAGGGTCTCGTAATCGCCGGCCTCGGTGACTTGCAGAGACCAGCGAACAAAATCTCCATCAGCCAATCTTGTGCCTTGGGCATCACGGGGATAATCTGGACCAGATACTCCTTAGTCATCACCCCGAGAAACTGGAATCTCTTTAGCGTAAACCTCTTCGTCGCGTTTACGGCTATATATCAAATAACGAGAGCCCTGAGGTAATTATTTTGACGCAAATTACATCGTAAAATTGCATAAAATTCATCTATCAGATTCACATGCTTCGATATTTTTGTTTCTACGAATTTTACGAATATTTCTGTGTTACGCTATTGTTATTTTTAAAATTTCTCTTTAAAATTTCCCAGAGAGAAGCGAGTGTTTGATTATTTTATAAAATAAAAATATTGTTTCTGCAGAATTCTCTTAAAGCTATCGCAGGAATTGATTAAACGAGTCTGTCAACACTTTTCTGTTTTGCTTATAACTTCTCGCATAATTTATCTCGTTTGATATTGCGCCTTTGGCTTAGCTATTTCTCTGAAGACCTTACCGAATTAATATTTGTCTCAGGTATCAGCGCCAGCAAGCAGCTTTGGAGGCAGCGAAGACGATTCCGTCAGATGCAGCTCACTGACGATAACTATATGTATAGATATACATTCCTAGGGAACGAAAAAAGGAATACTTAATTCTTCGCTACTTCGCGTTTCGTGAAACATTTATGTTACCATTTAGCACCGGGACGAGTAGTAGTGACGTCTAGCGAATCTGACCAATACGTCTTAATGACGAACAAAAAACTGGAAAGATGTATATATATATAGATCGGTGATACATATAATATATACAACTCGAAATATTTAAAAATTATGAAGTTGTACAATTACGTTTGATTGAGCTCGTAGCATGAATTCTTTAATGAAACAAATTAATATCGTCTTGAATAACTTCAATGAACACCCAAGGATACGATCAGTCTCGTTACAAATGCTTTGAATTATTAATTTAATTGATCAATCAGAAGAAAGAATTTTACTAGTTAAAGAATTTAGACTAATTAAAGAATACTTCAAAGCATTGTAGCATCGCGTTGATCGTGTCTCAATTGATTAATGTCTCATGACTTTTCAAATGTCTTTGCGATATCTATTAGACGTTCGGTCGAAAAGAACGTAGCGAATTTTACGTAAGGTCGATTGACTTTCTTGGTGCCAAACTGTGATATGTATGACGCACGATATAACATTCATTTTAGATGCTGTACGATAAATAAATATTGTATACTAGATAGATAAAAAGTACAACTACACAGGGCACAGAAGGAATGGAGTCGAGAATGATCAGGTGTAACGGATGGATTTGACGCGTCGTATGTAACATATGTCGCGCTATCAATTCATCGATAACACCTGATTGCATCCTACGTGTTTGATCATTGTGCACCACGTGCGTTCTACCTCGAGACGTAACGATGCTCACGATGCTTCTGCATGACATATCGATGTTACGTAATATAAAGTGTTGTATGTGTCAATATCGTAACATTTTAATTAATATTATTGTAACTGCCTTGCCCCAATCAAAGTTAAAATAAAATTACAAATATTTTTAATGTCACTGCGTTGTGAAATAATAAACAATCGACCGTACTCGAGGTCAATGTAATTGCCGGAAGGTAAAAATATTTGGACTGTGTAGGTATTATAGATAAGTCTTACGTTATCAGGCAGTAAAGTGACGTTTACACTTGGGCTTTGTGACGTGAAACCCAATATCGCGCTTTAAAAACAAGAATAATGCGCGTCTCGTATCCTTGTCGAACATAGAACATACAAATGTTTCGCATTGCCAATCGAAGAATCAACGGAAAGTAGAGATCACGTCTGATTAATGGATTTCATCACGCTTCCGTGACGATGCCGATATGTTATTGTTCGGCAGGTATGTCACGGGGATTAAGAAGACTTATTACGGGAGGAATTCAGATTCTACGAGTACCATGTAGCTATCAAGCTTACAAATTCACGCGTATTCGCATTATCGATTGTAATTAAATTTTATTTATCTATTAAATTTTATTAATCTATTTTGCTACTTAAATCCGTACTATCTTGGGAACATTTCTTTTCATTTGAAAGATATTCATAGAAAGGAAGATATTGCGGAATAAATTAAAAGTCATCGTTATTTATTACATTCCCTAAAGGGGATTTAATTTTCAACTTTAACTTTCTATTATAAACTCAATTAAAAATTTTTTATATTATTGATTTTCGATCCAAGATTACGCTTCCGAAGTGTAATTTTTATCACAAATAAAGAATCTTTGTCACAAATTAAAACGTTGCATTATAAATAAAAGGCAGCAATTTATTTTCTTAGATTACTTTCCTTTTAGAAGATACAGTCGACACAAGTTTGTTCTTCCTTTGTTATTCATTGAATGTCAAGGACAAAACGACATTTATCGACTGTGCCGACTGTGCCTTTTGAAAGAAAAGCAGCATTAAATGCATGTATTTTTTAAAAAAGACGAACTACTCCGAATAACAGTAAAATAAAACAAGATGTATCCAGCAATATATTATAGACGCTACGTATTGCCGACATTATTATACGCAAGGGGAACCTGCCCCCTTTAAATTTTAATAAAAAAAAATAAATTATGAGAATTTTTACGATGAAAAATTAAATGCTTATTGCTCTATTTGTGTCTCGCGCGTTATTCATATGAAAGTTCGCTGAAGATTTTCGAAGCCCGATTATAATTTTAATATGTTTTATGCGAAGATAAATTTTTGCTCCCTCCCCCCCCCTACCTGAAATCTTACGCTTATAATTATTCATAAAGAAATATTTGAAAAAAAAATAACACGGTATTACGTATATAAGAAACGTGATAAATCTCCGCCTGATCCCCGTTATCAATCTCCGCCGTTATATCGGCAGACTTCAAATCTATCAAAATTCTCTCAGCGTCGCGTCGTACAGTGCGTACGGTAACTTATTCTGTATCAATTTTGTCGCCGTCGTTTCCAGGTCAACAAATATGGCTTTCATCGCAGATTAAAATTATCTGGATAACTAGCACTTATTATCTAAAAAAATCATCTCGTATTATCTCATCATCAATCATTGTAACTCGATTTCTGCGCGGCCACTGCGATTTGTGAGGGAGTCGATTCCCGGAAAAAAATGTTTCATATATATAATTATATATAATTATATAAAAATATACAAAATCATACATAATTATGTAAAAAAATTGACATATTTTATATGCAGTTATATATAGAGAAAAGCCCCCTATTATGAGATAGGCACCTAATATGAGATAGCGGCGTTTCCACTAAACTAATAAACGCTATCTATTGATTCCACCACGAATTTATTGCTCTTAGATTGAAAACTATTTAGTAGAAAATTCATTATTAGATCATGCCTGCAGTCATTGTAAAAAAAGATTTGAGAATTTGAACGTCTTCAAGAGATGAGCCTTTAAACCTTGTTTCATTGAGATGAGCCTTTAAATCTTGTTTATTATTTAATAAATAAATTTAGCACTAAATTCTTCATGTAGTGATAGAGTAAGATCATACTAATAGAAAAGTACGAAATATGTTGAATTGCTTAATTACAGAAGTTAAATTTGATCATAAAATCGTAAGTCGTGGAAATCGTAATATGAGATACTCGGAGTATTTCTAATGTAAAATAATCTATGCTCCTATGTCATAGTGAAAATCGTTGCTGAAAGTATAAATATTGTTGCACTATAATAGAAAGGACAACTGGTTTGGTTCCAACTATCTGAAGACGAGTCCTAGATCCAATGCATGTTCATTTTGCACGCACACTGGCTGTATTTGTATTTTAGAAACATTGAATAAAGTTTTTTAACTGCAATACTGATATATTTTTCGTTTTATTATTGATTTTTCGAGGTATCTCATATTAAGAACACAATTTTTTTGACTTTGCGATTTGCTCACTCTTTACATTTTATTTAAAAAAAAAATAGGATTTGAATTAAATTTTACATAGCATTATCTGAAAGCTTATTAAATTCCCTTCAAAATGATCTATTATTTTTTCAAATTCTGCCCATAGATTTCTAGTATTTACCCCAAATGAACTCGGTATCTCATAATAGCGGCCTTTCCTCTAATTATCTATACATAAAATATGTTCATATGCTTAACATTTTTTTCCGGATTGTGTCTTGTGATTTCCATCTTAAAATAAGATAAAAATTACAAAAATTAGCAAAAATTCATTAGAATATAAATAAATGTTAATATGGCTCAATTAGAATAAATCAATAAATAAAAGAAGGGCAATGAGCCAATTATAATATAAGATCTTTAATAAACGTATATATACAAACCTTTCGACACCGATCGGGTCATTTTCAATGTAAAATAACAAACACTCTTACATACATTATCAGAAAATTCGGTTAAATTATATTGTCCAGTGAAAAATTAGTTGTATTCATAAAATGCGGTCCATATGTAAAACTATCAAAAGAGATCAAATCTCACTTTTCGCAATTCTACAATCTGAATAATAAATAATACATTAACATTGCGTTATAGATTAAATTATCGATGTACATTTTTAGTAAATTAGATTAGAATGCAAATTAAATAAAACATATATACCTCATATTATCTCAATGATGTAAAGTAGACGACGATAGGAACACACAATTAACAAAGTTATATTTAATAAAAAAGTTATATTTAATAAAAAATAATAAGCCATGATACAATTGTATGTAACATTTAAACTCAACGATGTCAAGTGACGTTATGACAAAAAGAAAACAAGGAAATAGGAAAGATAATAAGAAAAGGAGACAAGGACAATGTTAAGAGGGGGAAAGAGATTGGATAATGTTTTGGTATGATTCTGGCAGGGATTCTGTGTCATTTTGTTTGTTTAGCCCATGCATTTGTCGTTTTATATGACCATCTCCGATATCAATCTCTTATTAAACGAAGTTTCTCTGCCTATGTGATCACTGTTGGGGATTTAGACTTCTTATTAATATCGGAGACATGTTCGTGCAATCTTGTCTTTAATTGTCTTTTGGTCTGACCCACGTAACGTCATTAGAATATAATTTCGTTCAATGCCTAGTGAATTTGCTCACTCTTGAGAAATTTTCACCCGCTTTCGAAATACACAATCAACCCCGAGAATCAGGTGGCGCGCGTCGCGACGCGTGCAATCGATGGTCGTCGGTAGTTCGCGGACCTGCCGCGCAAGGCCGTTGGCGTCGCGACGGGTGCGCAATGCGAGCTGCGCGCGTGCACGTGCTGCTTACGCAGTTCGTGGCTGCGCTGTCGCGAGGACGGACGAGGTATTATCGTGCTCGTCGTTACTCCGGTCCCGCGAGGATTTCGTTGACAGTTACGCTCGATTCCGGCGAGTACGTGAGCGAGTAAAGTCGTCGTTCGATCGAAGGAGGAAGTGAGAGAGACAGAGAGGAACAGATTTTCTAGCTCGCCGACGCACGTCGCAAGATGTTCTCCGGCCTGACGAATCAGGTGTCTACCTGGATGGGCAAGAAGCCCGAGAACGGCAGCGAGGCGACACCCGATATGCCGAAACCCACCTCGCCGGAGGTCGAGACCAGCGCGGATCTCGAGAAAAAGAACAATACCAGGTACGTATGTTTTCTGCCGTTCGTGTTCTGCCATAACCTGCAACATCGTTGAAACGGGGCGACGTTGGGTGGCAGGAAGGGGGAGGGAGTTTGTCTGCTAGCCCACCGTGGGTGTTATCACGAATTCCGTTCATCATCGTTTACGCGTCATTACACCGTCGTTATTATTCATGCCGTTACGCGAACGTTGTGCGTACGCGAACTGCGTCGCGAATTTATCAGTCGTGAAGTTATGCGCGAATCGATCCTCTCGCGACTCCACTTTGCGTGGACTCGAAACCCCTTTCCCTCCCTTATATCTCTCCGTCAATGATGAAAAATTCGAAACCTACACCGATTCCGATAAGTTCAACATCCGGATGTTGCGCGACGAGGAAGAGTTGATCCCGAAAGTCGAGTGAATAAAACGAGAAGAGTCGTCGTCGCAAGCACGTCTCGTGGAATTAACGAGCTAAGTAAGTCGCGATTATAGGGATTCGCAGGTTCATCCTGAGAGCTCGTGTCTATACCCAGACAGTACATATATTAAAAATGGGGACACAAGACGTCTTAAAGATATTTTAAAGACATCTTTATGGCTTGACGTCAAATGGACATCTTAATTACGTCTTCAAGACGTCTTATGGTTCGCATTTGGGACATATCGTTCTTTGAGTAATTTCTCCTTCATTTTTTTTTTTTTTTGAGAGAAACGCGCCGTGTTCAAAACTAGCGGCATAACTTCCTCCCCTCGGAGAATGTGTTTTCGTGATTAGATCAATAACGCCCAACTTACGTAAACTAGCGCGACGGGATGATATCCCGCGAATCTCGACATTCGCGACGCCGAATTTGTACAATCGTTGAGATCTCGCCGACGCACGCCCACTTTCGTTTCCTCTCCGATCGCATTTTCAGCATTTTCCTAAATGTTTTTCTCGCTCCCCTTTTTCGAACCGTTTAGTTTAAATATTAATTTAATTTTGTTTTAAGTACGGATAATGTGCAAAAGCTCGAAAGAACGGGTTTAATGCCTGAACGATGTTCACGTTTCGTTCTTTTTGCTCCCATTGATCAAATCCTATTTTTGTGGAATTTACCGCCGTGCTGAAATCGAAATTGGATTTGCAGAAATCGCTTAGCATCACGTATATCACGAATATAAAGTAATAATGAAGAAATATTAAATCTTATAAAAATATTTTTATTACAATATAATTATAAAGTTATGTTAGTCTTTTATAATATTCATTAAGGTAACAAAAATATAAAGTATATTTTATCATATTTTATACTTATTAATATATTTTATACTGTACTATACTAGAATATTTTATACTATATTATAATAATAAGTATATTTTATTATATTTTATAGCGCAATCTGGTGATTTTTATAGTGTTTTTCTTAAATATTGTACACTGAAAAAAAATATAGTTAATTTTAATAAATATTTAGTTCAATACTGCCAACTAAACATTTACTTACAATAAATAAATATTTGTTCAGTAAAAAGAATAATTGTTAAATCAAATTAATGTTTCTTGTAACAAATAAATATATATCTTTATATTTAATAAATATTTAATTGGCAGTATTGAACTAAATATTTGTTAAAATTGACTATATATTTTTTCAGTGTATTTCTTCATTGGTTCAAAGCGATGTTACGATTTTGTATGCCTTTAATTTGCTCTCTTAACATTAATCGTTCGCTTGTTATTTTGGATATTTGTTCTTAAAGTACATTCTAAAATAAAATAAATAAATTACTATGTCTGCGTCTGTACAATTGCAGAAAGATTTCTCGGCGGGCAATCGATCGCGAATACTTTGTTGTTGAAAAATTGCCGTTGACAAATAGAACATAGAGAATCAACATTTCAGGAAATTTGAAACTCTGTAGCGATGTTTTTCATTCAATGACACAAATCGAAACAAACATCATTCTATCTTTCTTGATACTTAATAAGTAACAGAAACAGAACGATATTTGTATTGATTGATATCAACACAAACACAGTGAAGAGAGCCTATCTTTGACTTTGATGATCAAACGAATTATTTCGCGTTGGATGGGTCGTTTAGATGTTCATCCATCGATTCAATTAAAATCATGACAAATGCAATTTTGCGTCCACAGGTCTGCACCATGATGCAGTTGCCGATAATAATAACGTATTATCTGCTTCTGACGTGTTGCAACAACAGACATCTCTGTGACCTGCGTATGCAGTAATTATAATGCGATTCGTAACATCGATAAAATGTTCGACGACGGGCTATATATAATTTTATACGATTAATACGTGCGTATGTATGCGTAGTTTATTAAGCAACTTTATGCAAAAACTCATTTAAAAGTTTTAATTTGTTATCGTGTATTGATACGTTGTTACGGATACGTTTAATTTCAAAACGTGATAAGTTAATGTACACGTTTTTACTTGCAATTCTTCCATTTTTTTAAATTGTTAAATTTATTATTTAAATATTCTATTTTAAATCTACGCTAAAACACCTGAGTGTTTTACGCTTAAATTTACGCTCATGCATGATTTATAATACATGTCACATTTACTCTCTAAATTCTTTGAAGTGGAATCTCTATATAAAGAATAAAAATTGAGCCAGTTTTGAAAAAGCACAATTTTTAATCTTTAAGAGTGAGATTTCACTCTAAAAGTTTTAAAGAATATATTTACATTTATACTATCGTCCCTTAACGCAAGCCACATTTTATTTGCTGGAGTTTTATTTATAATATAGAAATAGAAAAAAGCACATATATTTTTATTAGAAAATTGATTGCATTTATTTTAATCTTTTATTGGTTACCTTTCAACATGCACGACGCACACATATGCGCGCACGCGTTATTTTGGTCACACAAAATGAAAATGTAATCTCGATAAAACTCTAAAAAAAATTCTCCACTTGCATCCATTTGCGAATTGTTCCAGAATACGCTTTTTAATTAATTCAAGGATCTTGCAATATGAGATCGCATGCGTCTTCGTAAAATGTCTCAATAAAATATTCTTATAAATAAACCGCTTTCGCGACTTTGCGACGATTATCGTGTGGACTATGCTCCCCGATTGTATATTTCCTGTGAAATCATGCGTGGCGCAATGTGCACACAACGCACTTGTCCACTCTCGCGCGAAATCAATCCTCCGTGATGCTCCATGTTCGATCGACCTGACGGATGCACAGTCGTACGAAATTCGCGAAATGGAAATCGTATATAGAGTACGCGAGCACTTCATTCGCAATAACGCCACCAGTTCACACACGACAAATTCGCATCCCTTTCCAATACAAATTTGATTGGAATTAAATATTTATTGCAACATATTTATATATGTACGCATGTATTCATTGCAAAGATTTATGTTATTTTTCATGTATTTTATATGATACGAACGTTATCGAGATATTTTTTAACTGAAAATGTGATATTCTCTGTGCAATTCGATTCCTTTGGTCATTTACATAATATGATAGTAATTAGTAGTTATATAGAATTTACAGAAATATATTTTAGTATGTTTATATACTTAAAATATAAAATATCTAATAGTGTTTTCATTTTTCGACTATTTCATTTTAATATTCTTTATACATAAAATAATGAAATAGGTTGATTGCTGTAAGGAGAACGTATAATTAGGTACATTTAAGAAAAAGTTTACAATGTGAAATTGCGTACTTTTCTAAAATGTAATTACATTTGTTTAAACTTTATGAATTAATTTATTTAACAAATTTGTGCAAATAGTAAGATAAGTGAAAAATTGAATTAAAATTAATAATTTACTGAATAATTTCATATTTTATTATATGTTAGTATACAGGGTGTATCTAAAATAACGTACATTAATCATACAGTACTATTCTTAATAAAAAACTGAATCGAAAAGTCCCTTATCATTTTGCAATTTTCGCAATAGTTAACAAGATATTAATTACTAAAAATCGTTAAATATTGGTTTTCAATAATTTTTTACTCAAATACTATTAACTTTTCGACTCAGTTTTTTATTAGGAATAGCATTGTATATATAGTGTACGTTATTTCAGATACACCCTGTATATCAAAATAAAGCACGAAATATTTTGTTAATAACTGATTTTTCTATTATCGTATCTTATTGTCATTATATACCGAATTATTAAAGGAATCAAATTACATGTAAAGAAAATATTGCAGTTAACTCTATATAAATAATTTCTAGAAGTGCATATGTCTTCTAAGAATATATAATAGGGAAGAGTGGAATATTATCGTCCTATTGTATATGTAAATTGAGTTGTATGACTTTACAAACTCGTGTCTAACGCATTTCGAAATTCTCGTTGACCTTCCTATTCCGCCAAAATTCATAACACGAACACGATTAATGCCAATGGGAATTTTGTCCCTGTAAGTCCTTTGACTTGATAATTAGTTGCTTTTCTACTGTGTGGCATGACATATGAATTACGAGCTTCCACATCTCTCCAGCGGGAGACATTAAATTTCGGTAGTAAAGAAGGTTTTAAACGAAAGGAACTTTTACATTCAAATTTGAGGAAGTGATTAAAAAGGTCGCGTTTGTAATTCCATCCGTGCCCACGCTTTCTCGTGTAATCCGATTTCTCTGCACTAATCTAATTAATCGATCGGTTGTTCGGTGCGGTTTATCATGCTACGTTTATATCTTTTTTCCATTGTGTCTATTGAGTGTGTTCTATAATATATACAAACAGAAAATTGCATTGCAATTGAATTGCGTTTACTTAGGATTTTCTATTGTTTTTATTGCTGCAAAGAACCACGTTGGCTTAACATTGCGCGTTGCTTGATTAATTTTCCCATTCGCTATCGATACAAATGATTCTCTCATATTTCATTGTCATATTCCTAATACGCGCAATCTTTAAAGTTTTAATTTCTCTTTTAAATACATTGTACAGAATCCATATTTTATTGAAGTCGTAGAATTCTTTTTGTTCAGGATTTCCATTTATATTCACATTTCTCCATAACGAGCATATTCAAGATGTTACATGTATACATGTTCCTTTGTCTTGCAGTCCGAAAGGCAATAAATTGGAGATGTTTGCCGGAGTAAAGAATCAAATGTCCGGCTGGTTGAGTGGCGGTATACCTGGGTTAAGCCGTGGCGCCGGGGCTGCCGAAGGTGAGGCCCCACCGCCAACCGAAACAGAAGAGAGTCAGCCCGAAGAGATTCAGGCTCCCGTTAGCGAGCAAGTGAAGGATGACGACGCAAGCAGGTGGACATTAATATATTTATATTTTATTTACGTTTTATTAGGTCGTTGCGTATGAAATGTCTCTTTTATATCAACGATATGTTGCGACAAGGTAATTTCCGCAGAAATAAAATGTACATAGGAAATAAAATTGAAAAAATTCAATCAATGTCTCTCTTTTATGCCTTTGTGTGAAAAATTAATCTTTTTTCTAATTAAATGTAGAATATTTTTAAGATGGAAAAGGTTAAAAGATCAGTCGTTAGTTTTTGACTATTGAATGTTACATAAATTAAATTTTGCGTTATAAATATTATAAATACGAATATTATATTATAAATACGAATCCCTTCAGTTTCTGTGTTTTTATAAAAATTTGCTATAGCTTGACAAATAAAAAACTAAAAAATATTTTTGTAAGAGAGACATGTCGCTTTAATGCGATAATACTATTATCTTGAAGGATGGTCATTTTATAAAAAGCGTTCCATAAAACTGAAACTTTTGGAATCCAATATTTCACGCGCAACGATCCAACCCTATTACCATTCGCGAGCACAGCGTCCCATTCGATCTTGTCAGATAAACGGTGGAATGCACAGGGAAAATATTTTTGCAGTGCGACCGGTGGAGCGGACAGCGGTCCCGCGAGTTTAGAGGGCACCCCAACTGACGACAAAAATGAACAACAGGCTTTTGGCGCCGGTAAGCTCCATAGTATTAATCCTTAGTATACAATGATTTTCCGATCCTTTACTACACACGATGGATCATTCATGTCCCGGATTAATATTTATTACTTTAACAAATACACAAAAATTATGATGTGATTCTTATGTATACTTTAACATCTTTAGAAAGTATTTGGCAGATTACGTACTTAAAAAATTGTATATAAATGTTATAACTAATTACTTGATGCTCCTAGTTTTTTGAAGAAAAAAAAAATGTGCAGACACGTTCATGTGTACCTACTAAAGATAGACTTGTGAATATACCGTCAGGATTGATGGTCGCCATCGTATTCGCATCAAGAAATCACTTTCAACGCCATTTACATCGTTATTCGCGAGATTAAAGCGTCTTATGTGGTATTTTTCACGAGACTACCTCGGCG
This sequence comes from Mycetomoellerius zeteki, assembly GCF_001594055.1. Classification (NCBI taxonomy): domain Eukaryota; kingdom Metazoa; phylum Arthropoda; class Insecta; order Hymenoptera; family Formicidae; genus Mycetomoellerius; species Mycetomoellerius zeteki. Next base: position 1,988,469 of record NW_017257999.1, on the reverse strand, counting down.
AATCCTGAGTATATATCATTTCAAACGTGGGTCGACATGCTTCATGCGTCAGCTTTATCGCTGCAGCTTCGTATATATAAAACCGTTTCGCTTAAACTATTTTAGATAGACAAAATTGAAAGCACGTTTGAGCGAATAACTTCGCCTACATATATTATCTCGAACCTGTTTACTCTTCGCCTTTCGTGGACAGTGTGGACACCTTGTATTATACGTCCATTTTAGACAAGCGCTTTAATATTTAAAAAGAAAATATCCGCAAAGGTTGTATCTAATTTTGACCATAATTTTCGGGCGTTTACGCATACTCGCTGTCAGAAAAAATTAATTGGTTCTTTAACTTCATGTCTGTTCCTGAAAATTACGGTGGAAACTTTTAATTAATTCCTCGTTCGTAGATACAAGGGGAAGATGCTGAAAAGCTTGTATAAAAGTGGCTTATATTAGCACTGACATCCATCATATAGAGTATTTTCTTATGGAACAAAGTAAAGCTTAATGAAAAATATACGTGTACACATATATATGTATTTGTATATACGTATATATTTAATGTGCATAGTTTAGCATTTATTTTATTGATTTAAATCAATTTAAAAAAGTTAAAAGAACGTGCGATATTGATCGCAACGTGAAATATGCACTCTATTTATTTCGGTATCTGCTCATATTCAAAATCATTCGTCTCTACTGCGAAATTTCATTTCCTAGAACGACTGCGAAGCAGGTGCATATTTAGTAATTAAATAACAATAGTGCTTTGCCAGCAGGAGATTTAGGAATGCGTTCATCAGAATAGTATAATCAAATATTATTGTGATTAAGGGTTTCTAAACATTTCTTTTATATTCGCTCAAAATTTTGAGCAAATATAATTTTTAACGTTACTCGAAGATCGCGTTTTATATTCGTCAACAACCAAACACCATCAGAATTTTTACACATTTAAGATTCATTGAAACTAAGATTAATGTAGAAGCAATACTTCTTTTCTAACATTCTAGCTTGAGAATTTTATCGTTACTTGAAACAGTCTGACAATGAGTATGCAAGTCGACAAATAATGATTTCTTTTGAAGTAGGTCATGCTTTGTTATGCTCCATGGTTCACACAGAGAGAATTCATGGCGCATTGCACCTTGGAAATTCGCTTTCACACTCGCGCGTATGTAACATAATATAAATTATTTCTTTCTTCAATGGAAACAAATCATTACGCTAGCGTTCTATGAATCTTACCATCATTTTCCTCGTATATATTTATATCACTATTTTATGCATCTCTTATTACTTCTTCGCCATTTTCCTCGTGCGCCACAAGTTGAGGCACTTCACGTAACGAGCGTATCTCTCATTTCGTAAGAGCAAAATTCTTTGTAAAATGCTTATAAGAAGCTCGGTAGCGTAAGGGCAAATAAACGTACGTTATGTTGGGTAAGAAAAAAAAAACGCGCGATAAATTTGCGAGCAAAATATTTTGAACATGTCATCGCATGTGACTGCTACTCTTTACCTCGCTTGTGAGATGTATTCTTATTTGTCTGAATCAGAGAAGTACTGTTACATGAGTAGACTTTTCAACACGGTGCATTTTTGGGAATTTATCAGAGCGAAACTAAAAATGCGGAAGTAGCGACTCTTGAAGAAAATTTTTTAGTATTTGCATTAGTTCATATAACTTCAAGTCAGAGAATGATTATTTAGACGACAGATTTATTTTGCTGTATATTTACATTTATTTAACTACTTTGCTCTCTGAATCTCTCTGACATGAAGTACGTAGGACGAGTTTTAATCTTCATACAGAGATTTAATTACTGAAATATCAGTTATTTTAATTTAGGAAGATGGAACGTGGTTTAGAGAGAGAGAGAGAGAGAGAGAGAGAGAGAGAGAGAGAGAGAGAGAGAGAGATTATGATAAATACTATCCTAAGTAATATCTACGAGGGAATATTCTTAATCGTTAATATTTTTACATTATTCACGTTTCATACGCGATCTACGTGCGCGCGAAACAAATTAGTAAATTAAAAATCTTTTAGTTCACGTTTATACAGGATTGCACAATTGCTGGTTAATTTGCTTCGGTCGTCAGTCCTTTGATTACACACGCCGCTAAATCGTCCCATGTTCCCGCAGAAAATTCGATTTCTGCCTTGAGCGGTTATTTGCGCTTGCACGCACGTGATACCGTAGTGTATCTCCTCTGCCGGAAATTGCCTTTGTATTATTCATACGTCCTTTATCTCGCAAACTTTTTTGTCGGTCTGACAGAGATATGATACTATGAGTACTTCAAAATTATAGCTACCTTTCACATGATTTCTTTTCACTGGGAAAACGTTTTCTTATTTTGGGACTACTATTGCAATAATACATATTAAATCCTTGCTTGCAAAATTAAAGAGATTACTTTTTGAATATATACGAAATGTTTCTGAAACTTGACATTTGCTTAATTTCTTTTTGTGATATTTCTTTTAATCAGATTCTTTTTTTAGATAATTTTTTTGGAAATATCTTAAGATTATTTTACAATAATATTCAATTTAAAATTATTGAAATTATTTTTTTTGCTGTTTGTACAAAAAAGGAACAACTCCTTTAAATATTCTCTTTCCAACTCATTTCTTTCTTGTGTTTCTTGCTATATAGAGAGATTATGTTTATTCTCATTTTAGAATAAATTGCGCGCAGTGATAATTTATTTTAGATATCCCTGGTTTTGAAATTTTATTGCATTTTCTAAGCAATTGCTGGACAGTTATATTAACTCTGTTTAGTAACTGAGAAGTAAACTTAGGTGCCCAATCAAGATGTAACACTTTGCTTGCAGTTACTGCGCACAAGATGCATAAAATCTGAACACATTTACTGAACCTGAACAGTAAATAGACTACGTAATATTAATTAATAATCTATTAATACTAGACAATAATTAAGTAGTTATCTACGAAAATTCATATTTTTATCAAGAAAATTGTTTCATTCATTGAATAAAATTCTAAGTTTTTATCCAGTTTTTACGCGGTATTGTTACAAGTAATGAGAAGTGCAGTAATATTAGACAGTAACTGGATAGGTATCTAGGAAAACAGCATACATTTCTACCAGGAGTTTTTACTTGTTTTAACTGCGATACAGATACAGGAATAGCAAGGAATATTATTTCAACCCTTTCTGAAATTATCCTTGTACTTCTCAAATATTGACCGTACCAAAGTTTCCTCTCGCAGGCTATGTTATTATATAATTTTTTATATTTTCCGTACATCTAAACATCTTCGTTAATCCGTTACCTGTAACGGAATAACGTTTTTCATTGTTGTGTGTTTTTTTCACGGACGAAACCTATTGAAAAGGTCACTTTACTCGTTCAACTTGGCTATATTCTGGCTTTGCGTACAGCGCGATGAAGCGTTTACAATGCTATTATCGGAAATCGCACTTCCATCAGCGCTTTGCCGATCAGTCTTACGAACAAAGAGCAAGTTGCAAAGGCGAATCGTTAAGTGCCATCATTCAAGAGAAATTTTCTCTCGAATATACCTTCTCTTTCCTATTCTTGAGTATTCTTTCGCTGAGTGAAAATGCGCAAGGGATTGGAACCGTCACACATTACAACAAGATAGACTAGTTTATTTGATCACCATGAAAACGTGCGGAGGCCGAGGAATATTTGATGAACTTTGAATTCGCGAGAGAGTCTATATGAATAGCTCTACGTTCCGAGATATGTACATTTTATGTAAATGCACAAACGATATTTGCAACATCTTTCAGCACCCACGAATTGCATGTTCAAAAATGTACAATATGCAAGTATAATGGGAAAATGTACATCTCCGCTTTTATTAATTGAAATGAAGTGAATGGATTCCGTCGTGTGGAATTGGAGATGCGTTGTTTTGTACAAATGGGACATACGACACATTGTACAGTTCCTATCGATTGAATCGAAGCATCGGCCCATGAAATCTGCACTTCTGTGCAGAATTTGTACGCGTGGGCTAGCATAATAATCGTGATGAAATTGAATGTGAAGTATTTATACGATATTCGCTTGTATATGTAAACGATTATTTATGTAACAGCTGTTACATTTAGGTATTGTGAATTCAAAGAACGCCGTTAACAAAAAGATATATTTTAACACATTTTTAAAATATTTAAATTAATGCTATTTTATTGTTTTTAACAGAGATATTATGTTACATGATATTTAAATTTCCTAATCGGAGTAGAGTTTTTTATTTAATCACTTAATGTGTGCGTTTCATTCAGACATAAGAACGTCTATAGACGATCGTTGTTCCATCGCGAAAACTTCTCGCTGTGAATAAGCAATCACTGCATAAAAGTGTAATTTCCACAATCGTCTGCCTAATAGGCGTGGAAGATATAAATCCAGAAAACTCAAGTCTCATAGTACATAATAAACCGATCTATAGAGGATCCGCTATCCTCGATCTCGCTGCAGCTTTTTATCTTTCAATCTCGCGACTTTGCGAAATATTTCTTCATCCCCTATTCCAGCATGAATCGAGCGGAGATTAACAAAATAGAGGATGAATAAGAGATGAAAGAAACCAGCTCGATGGACTCGTCCTTGGCCTAGATATATACACACGTGTACCATAGATATTTACTCGGATATTAAATAAGTTATCGAAGAACTATTTACATATACGTGTACTTAGTGAGATTAAATGCTATTAAAAGTGAGAAATGTCATTCGGGTACAGTATCCTCCCTTTACGATGTATATTACCAATCCACGACTCATAATAATTTTAATTGCTTCCGTTCGATAGCTGCAGTTTCATAACGTTAATATTAAAAGATCTAATAGCTACTAATTCCATCGTCAGTTACGCTTGTCAGTTACGCATAATTCTTAAAGGGAAAATGCGTATCGCATGTATTCCGATTGCATTATACGCAGTATATCTAGATTAATTCAATGGTGGTTAATGGAAAATAGAGAAACATTTTGCAAATGAAAGAGGGGTGAGAGGGAATAAGAGATAAAGAGAAAGAGAACAGAGCGAGCGTATATGGCAGCCAAGGGTAGTTTGCGCAAATAACTGAAAAAGTGTGAATGTTGCACGTGTCCTTGGCCCGAGGCAGACTTTAGCCGACGGCGCTGGCCTGCGTTTATCCTGGACAAATCGTAGAGGAATCGTTAAAAATATTCCATCTTTGAATCACTCGTCGTTTCATCCTACCATCGCTGATATGTGGAAGTAGTGCCACGAGTGGGTGGGCAAACGATCGTCGAAACGTTTTCACGCTTCGAGTATAACTAGATCCAATCAGCAAGTAGCCATCCTTCGCGTCGTCGACGGGTTGGACCCCATCTTCGTCGATCAATACACTTCCTCAACCAACTTTTCCTTTCCCTCGGAAAATCAACGACTACGACGTAACCGCAGCTCGATGAGCCTACCTCTATTTCCTCTCCGTTGATTTGTTTTTGGCTTATTTGCCAAATTTCAGAGTAATTTGATCAAATTGATGTTAGTCGAGATATATCTCTCTGTCAATAGTATTAGATATATTTGTCTTAAATAAAATTGTGATTTCAACGTGCAATCGGAAAGAGGGAAGACTTACTTTTTCAGACGAACTTTTTACAAGGGATGTTGCGTATAGATGATTCTCCCTGATTGGTATCTCAATATATTTATTAATTTTGACATGTGGAATATTTCGAGCAAATACATATTATTGATTTTCTTCGCCTACTCTTTCGTTCGATTGTTAGGTGTATTTCTGATTCTTTTGTGGTTTCAAAGGTCGTGATTTCTTCGTAGTGCTGAAAGCAAAATTCCTCGCTTTCGTTTTGCTGAGAATGAAAAATCTGAAACAACATGGAGTGTAAGTTACACATGTTATCATAATAAATCTAGCAGAATATAAAACATTATATACGTAGTAAAAGTTTGTACCAATTAAAGTACAAATATTTTACTTAAAAAGAAAACCGTTTCGCTCTCTTGTATGTTATATTATATATTTCTACTTTTATCTATTTACGAAAATTCTAGCTTGAATCGCATCAGTTAAATCACAAGAAAAATTCACATTCGACGTAACTTTAATTCTGAGGAAGCGAACATGAAACGCTTTATAACATCGGAATGTTTACTACAAGCGTTCCTTTTATTTCTTTCTAAATCCTGTTTCAAATTGAGAGATTGCAGTTGCATATTGCACAGTGAAATGGCTTTATATTAGCAGGATATTTCTTTTGGTTATACCGTTCAGTCATTATTGATATTTTCTATAGAGTCTATATATAATTATTTGTTAAAAGTCCTTTTGCGTAAACTCTGTATCGCTCCAGGATTTTTACTTTCTATGAGAACTTATTTTTGCTATAGCTTGTTAAATAAGACATAATTTTTTACATTTTTATGTTAAAAATAAGTAGATTAAAACTGCATTGTTATGTGAGTTTTATTCAAAGAAATATAACGCAGTGCAACGTATAAAATATTATTTGTTGCTATTATCAGAAGAGCAATTTTAACAATGTGACTTCATCCGTATTTAGCTTGATCCATATTCATTTTATTCTTGTAATTACTTAGTGGGAATAATTTTTCGAACGCAATATTGTGATTGCAAATTTTCATTTTGCTAAATGGCGCTAAATGGAACACGTGTTTACTCGAAAAAGAAAACTCCTTTTCGAGAAAGAATTTTATGACTTTTTAACTAGGCTAAGTTAGAACTAGTATCGATCTTCTCCCGTAACAGAGCATTCTTAGGTGCGAGCATTCTCAGGAAATTAAACAGATCAGTCGTGCCATACGGTTAGCTGATTGTTGATGTGTCAGTTAAATTCCGACAATCATTAGTTTCATCAAAAATCCGGTGCATCGACTAAGTCACGCAACGCATTTCAATAAGCTATCGATTTCGCTTTTAATATCGGCCGTCGGAAATTTATTTTTTTGTTTGTATAGGACTTGAAGCGGTTCTAAAGTATCTTCTTTGCATTCTGCTTGCCTAGATTATCGTAACTATAATGGACTTGATCAATGATACTAAGGTAAAGTTCGACGGTATATTTAAATTATTTAAATTTAAATTGACTACTAAATCTTACGTGAAGTCTATTATGGAAATTAGTATTATCAGCGTCAGTATATACAGGGTGTTAGTTAAGTATGTTGCCATACTCAACAGAGCGATTCTTCGGTTTATTTCAAGTAAAAAAGTCCATATAAACATGTGTCCTAAACGGCTTAGTTTCCGAAATACAAGTGAATGTTCGCAAATGTTTGACATAACGGTAAATTGTGTTGGAGATATCTTCCTACATAAATATACCTTGCTTCACGTGAGTTACCATTCGCACAACCGTAAACAAAGTGACAAAGTCAAAGTCACAAAATCAAAAATAGACTTCAGTTCTGATGTTGCCGCGGGTCAGTTAGCTTGTACATACGTTTTCGGGCCAAATTGTTTCAGTCCATCAAAATCGCAAGGTGGACATTTTCAACAATTCATCTAATTGTTTTATTTCATCAGAAGAACTGAAGCCTGTTTTTGTTTTTCTGTTTTTAACTAGTTTTTGACTAGTTCAAGCTGTATTTCTTTTTCAAATAAACAGATTATTACTACACATTTAAATTTTTTTATTTCGGAAACTAAGCCGTTTAGGACACATGTTTATATGGACTTTTTTTACTTGAAATAAACCAAAGAATCGCTCTGTTGAGTGTGGCAACATACTTAACTAACACTGTATATTTGTTTCATATGAAAAACCTTTGACAATAAGTTACAGTATATTATGAATTAGATTTATTTTTATAAATTACTTGCACAAATTTTATAGAAATACTATATTAGATAGAGCTTCATATTTGCGAAAGACTATCACGCTTGTCCAAATCTAATTAATAATAATATTGTGTTCGTGGCAGCTTTATAGCCACTCTTTTTAACGAGATACGAGTGACCCGAGGATAATTAACTCACTCTCGGACCATTGAAGTTTCACAGCTCGCTTGATCTGCCTGGAGCACGACAAGGTCCGGGTCATCGACACACACTCGGAAGTCTGCGAACATACTTCTTCCAGACCGATGGAGACTCGTCGGGTTTCAAACGTAAGGGATGCTCGTAGTAATTGAAACGCGAGAATCATTGCAACCGCTGCTGGTTGTCTACCCCAAAGACGCCATGCCGAACTCTTTCCGTTTGCGAAACCATTGTCGGAGAACGGTGAATATACGTATTCTCTTGTTACTCTCGCGCTTTACTCATTTTTCATAGTAACGCCGCAGATAATTTTCCACTTGACTTATAACAGAGATTTGACCGACGATAAATCGACGAAGAATGCGAGAATGAATGCAAGCTCGTAGCGATAAAGTCGGAAACGGATGTTCAAATATGAAGTCTATTTTTTAGCACGGATATGATCTTGCTGGTTCATCTATTAAATTGTTTCAAGGTGGAAACAAAGAGTCGTACGCGTAATTCCCACCTCTTATTCTTTATCATCTTCTATTATCACTATGATAGTCTCTTCGTGAATGCGGGTGTCTGGATCGACTCGAAAGAACAAGATTCTTTCTTCGGATAGATTGTCTGCGTGAATTTTTGCTTGACATGATAGAATTTTTTCTTTTGCTTCAGATTTTTTCTTCTCAGATCATTCTTCGAACAGGGATATCAGGAATTTTGAGAATTCTTTACTCGTAATGAATCCTTGAACAAATTTCAAGAGATTGAGTTAAGAAAAGCACACACAAATTCAGTTGTTATGTAAGATCGATTTTACAACCACGATATAATAATTGCGACAAATCTAATTTTAATTATTATATTTAAATATCTAATATGATTGAATACCGCAAGATATTATAGACAATTTTTTAAGAATCAAATTTTTCCTGAAAAAATGCATTTAGTGTTATTATTATTTAAATAATATTTTTTAAATAATGTAATAAGTATAAACTTTTCATTATCTGGTATACAACATTTAGTACAGTGACTTAGTATAAAGTATAAAGAGTGCAGAAAACGAAAAGTGAATTTTATATTTAAGATCAATTTTCTCTCTAAGAATATCGGGTTCGCAAACGCAACAAGAAAAGCAAGGTCACACTTTAATTAAGCGCCGCTTGGTATGTCATATAATTGAAAACTCTTGACTGTAGCTGTAATTTCGCAGATTGCTCTTACCATTTTGTCAGCAAACGGATGCGATTATCGCCTCAATGCTTTTCAATTTCACGGATATTTTTCCAATAAACGTCGATGGTTTAATACATGCCGCTATATTTATTTGACAAGTCACTGTGTATGCTTTGACAGGTTATCTTCGTAGATCCATTATATCTTGTATATATTGTTATCGGTAGTATGTATCGTTATTAAATATAGTAAGAGATATCTACTTGACATATGTGTGTATAACATTATAGGTCTTGTATTATATCGCGTAGCAAAATTGTTATCGTCTTAATGGGTCGAAGGAGCATTATATCGCGGTCACGTAATGCGCTTCTTTTATGATTGTTCTTAGTCACCACTATCTTCCAACATATTACACAATTATCGACGTCATCAACCTGGAATATACCGGACAAGAAACTATGACATAAGAATTGTGCCATTAATATCACAAAGGAATTCCATTATTATATATGCGACCTTTCTAAGCTCAAGCACGAGAATTATATAAAGCGGTCAGACAGTATTTATATATCCGTAGCTTTAACCCATTAAAGCTACGGATATATAATGATTACATCTGTATTCTCTTTCTATGGCATTATACTTGAGGGAGAGATATAATAAAATAATATTTTTGATAAATTTCTAGCGTAGGACACAATTTTCAAGATAAATTTCAGCATTTAAATTGAATATTAATAGCAAATCAGGCACTGAAAAAATATTCTGAGTTAAATTTGTCATATTTTGGAATATTTTAATTGGAGATTTTATTACTATGCCATTTCCCGCACAGTCAAGAAAATTCGTTTTGATCATAGACATGGTATTATATATTCATAGTCAGTTTTTATATTTAAGACCATTTTAAGTAAAATCTGATGTTAGAAATCAATCACAGAGCAATATTAGCATTTTAAGACATTACTTAAAACAGTTTTGAACTGACTATAAATACTGCCTTCTCATATGTCTATGGTTACGACATATATTGATTATCTTATTTTCAATGACAATATTGATAACTTCTTATCGATATATCGAAATCACATTGATTTTGCCAACTTTAAAATTCTAAATTACCGGTATTTTCACGCGGATTATATAAAATTACTGGCTTTTATTAGTTTTTTTTTTTATCATAACCACAACTCTTATTTAAATGAATTCGGAGCTGTATAATTCAGAATAAAACTAATTAAGTAGAAACAATTATAAACTTTATTTATTAAAATATATGAACATTAAATAAACGTAGCTGAAATACTTAGGCCGGTATTCATAATCGGTTCTTATTTCAAGATCATCTTAAGTAATGTCTTAAGACGCTAATGCAGTCCTCTGATTGGTTCGTGACGCCTCAAGACTGAACTTAAACAGTCTTGAATATAAGAATCAACTATGGATATCGACCTTAGTCTACTTTTTTGTTTAAAATCATATTTTCTGTCCGATTTGGCAGCGGCCATTAATGTAGAATGGTCAATATATGTAGCATGGTATTCCGGCTAAAACCGACTATAGAGTGAAATAAAGATAGATTTGCAACACATTCTACGTTTCAATGTCTAACCAATCACGAGAGAGGTGCTGCATAGCAAGCTCTAGATGTATCAAAGTAGCGCGCGAAGGTCCACTATTTTCGACTAATAACTGTATTATATACTAACAATAAGAACTAAGCGCTTATTGGACACTAGACAGAAAATGACGATAGAAATAGCCAATAGAAAAGTCGGTATTTCGGTTTAGATAAAATTTTTTGCACAATTTTGGTATATCTAGAACTTTAGTGTCGCAGCGATATCAGCACAATTAGCGACATAAAAAAAATGTTTAACCTCGCGAGAAAAATACGTATGGAACTTAAAACTAAATTTTTGTTTAAGAAAAATTTTTATTTAATTAAGAAAAAATTTTTTTTCATAAGACGAATTTAATTTACCGTCATTTTATGGATCGGGTAAAATACATGTATTGGCAACCGGTCGGAGAATGAAAATACCAGCTAGGCCAATTCATTGCCGGTGAATTGGTAACCCTAATCATTGATATCTTATCAAAGCATTGTACGCAAGTCCCACAAGTTACTGCGAAGTCAGTAAAGTCAAAACGATTGTCAGTTTTTCTATATGTCAGTTTGTCGCGCGTGATTCTTTGTGACATCAGTTAAGTGAGATGTGTTCTTATTAATGGCATGTAGTACAAGATTTCTCGTCACGTCTATATCGGAGTTCTGTTATGGGAAAGTTTGTCAAGTGACATCGCTATTGGCCGAGCAAACTTTTTTTGTAACTTTTCGTTGAACGGCGGCGACGTCGATGAATTTTCTCGTCGCTACTAAAATTCCATTGTGTTTTATGAAAAAAAAAACGAGACAGATCTTATTAACAAACACGTATCGTATATCATCTGCACCGCAATTACGGTATTTTGTTCATGATGGGTTTCGTTGGTCAACCAGCTCCTGAGGGATTTTTCTTTAAATGTTTGTATTTAACAACAGTTAGTTTGACGTTATTTTTCATTACACGGCCAATCTCAAGAGTCATTTAAAATAAAAATAGAAGTATAAAATGTTTATTTAACACTCGAGATACTGCCGTGTCTTCTGATATATATTTATTATCCAAATTAAAAAATAATGAGAAACTCTAAGAAAAAAAGATAAAAGACTAATCTTATTCGAAAAATAATCTTTTTCTTCCTAAAAATTGAAAGTTCATTCTTCATTATTCTTGGTTTTATACCAAGTTTTATACCAGTTAGTTCTTCATTACTCTTGGCTTTATACCAAGATTCCTGCGAGACCAAAATTACTTAACATTTTGGAACTCTCACGTACGATGCAATTCAATATTTTCATGTAGCGACAAATTATCTCGGCGTGATAAGGACGGTTATAATATTTGACACTTGTTTAGCGATCCTCGGATACCTCGGTTGGAGTTAAGTCTGCTGTGTAATCTAGACTCCTAGACTCCGGCACCAATTATCCGATGTATCTTGCGAAGCTGGAAGTTGTTATTAAGCGTTGTGTAGTGCACTGTTGTACTAAGCCACGTGTATTTTACGCTGATTCGTTCCCTTTAATGGCCTTCTGTTCGCAACGGATCGGACGGAGATTGGCAGGGATGAAGCTGCGCGAATTGAAGTGCTTCAATCCGGTTGATTAAATCGCCTTTGGTTTGCGAAGGCAACTAAGTTATACAGAGGTAATTTCTACATATCCTGACCTATACATGCTAAAGACGCCTTCGTAAATTTTCTCGAGCAGCTACGTGCAATGCTCAAATATCCTTCAAAAGACGTGACGTCGTTTTATCGCGACATTACGGTTGTGCGGTGTACGAGACATAAAAAAAAATGTGTGTCCCATTTTAAAGCTACGCGACTTAACTTCCAGTTACGTTTCTATGGCTCGTATAAAGCAGCCCACTGCATTCGTTCGTGATTCCTCTTGAGAATTTTCTCGTCAAAAACCTCTAAATCTTTATTACCCGTTATTCCTTTGCCTTAAATTTCAGAGAAATATCACGTTTTCGCGATATCTAAAAAAATTAGCTTGTCTTTATAGATTTATATCTAAATGGATTATTTATTATTCTTGATTGAGAGCATATTACACAAGTATGTTCCGTCAAAAATTTTTAAATGATTTATATGAACATATAAAAATTGAAGTTCGAGATTGAATAATGTAGATTGAATAATAAGGTCGTCTCGAATAAAATCTCTGCGAATTAAATTAGCGGAGGAACTCATCATTACAATTTTCCATGAAACTATCTCTAAAATGTCTTAGGTTACGACGAAATCACGTTAATATGTTGGTATGTACGATGAAGTACGCTATGACATTGGAGTTTGAAGTGCTGCGACCGAAGACCAACACCAACCGACCTTTTACACGAGTCGTTAAAGCTATAAGAAAAGGTGAATCGTTTTCTATTTTATTGAAAGTGTAAATGTCACTGTAACTTGCTGTCGATGCGTTAGGCGATCAAACGGCAATCTATTTACGAGGCGCGGTTTAAACGACAAAGTATATATTGCGTCGCGCATCTCTTCAATATGTCGTATATGATGTAGCAACGCTTTTCCCGCGAACGTTATTTTATTTTTTATCATGAATGGTGAGATGTATATACTGTTCGTTAGTTAATATTCGTTATCCGCGTGTCAGCCGCATGACAGGACTAAAATGTGATGTGCAATAAAAGGGGCATCCGCTTTTTTTAAACTTGATATATTATGTGGTTTTAATTCTAAACTATGGATTTTTGGAAAAAAAACTGTTACTGCGTTATTTTGTTAAAACGTACGTGGAAAATATACATACACATATACATTGTTGCGACTTAGATTTAAGGATGTATTACAAGTATTTTTTTAACAAAATGAAAAACTTATGAAAAAAAATTACAAATTTTTCTGTATTATATTTGAAAGTAATACAAAAAATTTGATGACGATTTAAAATTTGGATCAAAAATTATTTAAATAAGAAGTAGACATGATTTAAAAAAATAATTACGACAAAATGAGAAAATTTTCATTCAAACTATAAAATTGTATCGTTAAATACAAGTCACTTTTAGACAGAGATCTGATACCTTAATCGTGTAACCTACATTTTAAAGGCGATATTGATACGATTTACAATATTGAATGAGACGATTAAAGATAAATATATGGATTTTGCAAATCAGACTTCTCTCGCTTCTCTATGACGCATTGCAATAGTTTTACATCGCACGTCGGGAACATCTGGCGATGGAACATAACCAAAGTTACATACAGTATAATATTTAATGTCAGATATCCCGTAACATTTTGCTTCGGAAAAGCGATTTGCACCGGTCGCTCCTATCACTACCATCGTACGTCCATTTCCTTTTCTCATCGGATCGTGATAAATGGCTAAGTCAGAATTCTCGGCAAAGGAGTCTCGTGAGAAATCTACCTGATGTATTCGGGTTAGAACAAGCCAGCGACGCTGCTTGCACGTTGATCCGATACCACGTGATTCTTTGGCTTTTTAGTTAATGTAACAGCGTAACTAGGATTTTTTAAAATTTATATGTATGTGTAATATTTTTCGCTAATTTCTAACACTTGGTATTAATTCTTGGTACACGGAAAAAAAAGATTAGCTGCCACAGCTAAAAATTAGGTATGGCAGCTAAATTCAGTAGCACTATATGGATACCTAACGTCGTATCTGCGAAGTAATTTCCATTAGCTGTGAGGCCTAAATATTATCATTGTAACAGACAAGCATTTTTGCTATTATGTCGATGTATTGATCATTACAGCAAATGTTTTCTGTGTAACAGACAATTTGGTAGCAAGTACAGTTTTAGCAAACCATATTTAGCTGTGGTAGAAACAATTTTCTTTTACACGAACATATCCAATAACTGTGACAACTAATTTCATATTGCTAAATAAATCGATCTGTAACTGACATGCATATTTTGCTATCACGTCCTTATATTAGCTACAGTAGCAAATCCTTTGTATGTAACAGATTCATAGCTGTAGTAGCTAATGCAATTTCAGCTAATTAGAATTAGCTGTAAACATTTTTTTTTCCGTGTATTAATTTTTAAATGGCATGCACACATTGTGTATTCATATTCACGTCGTTTCTTAAAACTTTATAAATTTCTAGACAATTTTTTAAAATGGTGCATAAAGTGTTTTCTTACGCTAAACTTGTGTTCATAATAAAGAATCGTCTAATACAGAAAAAATTAATTAAAGTACTATATAATAAAGAAATAGAAAAAGAAATTTTTAAAAAGCGACATAGATATGAGTGAAAGATGTTATTTAATAGTTAATATCAAGCAACCTCCGATTTTTTCGCATTTCTCAACAAACAGCTTAATAAAATTAAGTTAAATAGCTTGAAGTTTTTATTTAATTAATTTTCTAAGAGACGATAATAGCATCTTTCTTATTTGAAAGAAAAATAGTTATAAAACTTCACACCGGTTTATTTTTATGTAATAGCTACGACCTACTTCAACGGTATTTCTTTTAACGTTGAGTTAACTACAGAAGAAAGGCACAGTTCTCTCTCTCTCTCTCTCACGAACGTCGCATTCATTCTCATTTTACTTTTCCTGTTCTGCCACCAGTTTCCACGAAGGCACTGGCTGGTGCGAAGAGCCTCGGTGGGTTCTTGTACAGCGCCGTGAACAAGGCCGGAAAGACCGTGGTGGAGGCCAGCGCGAAAATCAAGAAGACCGTCGAAGAGAACGTGAGTTTTTTTCCATTGTCACTATAATCCTGTAAACACGCCGATCGATCTGGCGTTAATGACCCTTGTTATCACTATCGTTCAGACGATTTTAATCGGATAATGAGACACAAACCCTCAAGATTTATTCGAGATAACAATTTAGTATCTATCACTTTTAATAGTAATACATTAATTACGAATAATTTACTATAAACTTTATTCAAAGATAATATAACGTAGATGCAACAATTAGCCTATTATTACTAACCTATTATTTATGTTAAACCTATATTCATTAATTGTAACAATTGTAAATTAATGTATTCGTCATATACCAACTTCTGTGAATTGATCGATAAGTGTTTTGCTGTAGTTTTTACTTCGAACTACTTCTTTTTTACATAACTGTAGAGCTATTTATGCGCTCGTTTCATACCGTTACGTGCACAAGCAAATTGATAACAGTTTTAATATTCTTGCTGCGTATTATTCAATGTTTTCGTGCATCGAAGCATGTGAAATTTTTACATCGTGCATTTGCCGCTCGTGCCATCATCCTACGTGAGTATGGATAAATTTAAAGTATAGCAAGGAATACTAGATAGAAAAGCAAACTTATTTTGCAAACGTTTTCCCGTGGATGTAAAAAAAAACCGTATTTGCGCAAATATTTTCTTTTTACTTTTCTGCCCTTTGGAAATTCGTGAACCCAGCAGATATTTTTTCTCCTTTTATCGACACTGCGCTTTGTCGCTGTCGATATCAGCTCGTAGGATTTATTCTTTCGTAATGGTACGGACTGATACATGTACAGATATGTATTCAATCTGTGAATACGATGTCCCATGAGAATTCAGTAAATACATAAATGACAGCATTTCCGCAGACGTGTTATATAATCGCCTTTGTATTTCGGAAATTAAAGCAACCTTCCCAAGTGCTTACAGTCAGCTGACTTTGTCTTGTGAACTGAAACTTGCAATATCGGGAATTTAATGTGTATATATATATATAAGTGAGTCAATAAGTAACTTCAATTTTGCCCTCAGAAATCAAGATATTAAGGTTACTTATTGACTCACCCAAGTATATATACGATAAATTCAACAAAGTTCAAGTTGACATCTTGGAATAATTCAGTAAAATTCTCGTAGAATTGACTCTGAAGGGAAAACAATGCGTGTAATACCTAATGAATATATCGCTACTTCTGTAATCGCTTTAAAAATCAACATGTCAAGTTCTTATTTATTGTGTCATCTATACTTAACGAACGGCTGTCGTCGACCGTGGAACTCGTATCGATCAGAAAACCTGCTGTCATTGCATTTGTGTATGCGTTTTGTATATATGTGTCAAGCAAGAAATGTCATTGATATTGACGAACTCTCATGTACGATGATTGAAAATGCGCGAATAGGCGAAATTTATTCCGCGTCCGTTCTTTTTCGAAATTGTGCAAGCCACTAACATGATCCGACGATGCGTCCAACGAAGAAACCACTTTCGCGTTTATATTCTCGTTACTAGCTCTCTATTGGGGAGTTTTTTTACTTATTCGCCTCTTGTATTTTTTTTCAGCCATTGGACGATACAAGTTTGCGATAGCCTAAAACGGCGTGCGAAATATAGGTTTTTAAAGCGCTATGCGATTCGCACCTCGATTTTCACACGATGGATTTATCTATCACGGTGTACATTGCTTCGGAAAAATCAATGGATTCGCGCTGTCAAATGGTTTCTCTTTATAATAGATTAATTCGCGCCTGACATTTATAATGACTTCTACACAGAGAGACTAACTGAATTAATAATAATTACAAATTAATAGTAATTGATTATAAAATAATAATAGTTTGTATAATTTGGTCGATATAGAATCTGTTATAATTATTGTACCTTAACAGTACCTATTTTGGAAATTAATGAAACTTCAAAAATTTTTTATATGATGAAAATAGTCGCAATAATTTCCAAATTATATGCGATTAAAGTAGATTGATCAATATCACATAGTTTACTATAATCATCTATAATAATTTACTTAAATCAAGTTTATTTTTTACTTTTCTATTATTTTTTGTTTTTAGTTCAGATGTAAAAGCCAATATATCTAAGTTGAAAGTTATCAAAGATGACAGATTGATATGTAGTGCAGATACAATTATGCGCATGAATAACTCTGTGCGATATCATTGGCCCACTTTGTTTATCTCGAAATTTATCGTGACCTCGACATTTCCGTAATTGCGAATTTTCAACTTCAATTAATCTTCAGAAAAAAATATATTCTACTCCTTAGTGGCCTCCGTCAAGTTAATGTTTTTTATATTTATACGTTTGATAAATAAATAGTTTTAATAAATAATACGACGATAAAAGGGACGAGAGATCGAATAGAGTCGCAGTTTCCTCGGCTTCCTGTACGTTTTCTAATGGCAGTGATTTACCATTGTTGTGACCACTTGCACGTTCTCTGGTACTCACATGCACGTGACGTGTAATTTCTCAAGAGATCGCGGTGCACCGCGCGTACGCAGCATCCACTTGTCCCGCGATGGTCTTTGATTACGGTTTGTACACCAGGGACATCCAATGTCGTTTGATCAGTTTGATGCTTGTCGATGCGTCGTTAACATAACGAAGCTGCAACAATTCACGTATATAAATGAAATGAAATAGACTTTTTAAAAAAGTACAAAATTTAAAGATAGGATCGTACATTATATAATAACGTTTATTATTTTTTTCAAGTCTTTTTTTCATTATTTTTAAATATAATGCATAATTATTTATCGAAATAAAGGAATTAATTTAATTGTAACGTTTGTAGTTATTGTGAATAGCAATACCATAATGGCGATTATATAGTACCGTCAATAGTTTTAACGATGTATCACATCAAGCTTACAATTTTGGCCCTTAAACTCTGGCTTTAATTTCAACTATATAAATTTAAATTATTCACAGGTATATGAAGAGAGTATAAATTTTCATGTATAATAAATTCACTCGACGCTGTTACCAGGTACCGTCGAGCATGTATCGTTGCAACCAACGTTACAGGTTGGATGTCCTATGAATAGGTACTATCACGTGACAAGCTTCGGCAAACAAAACGACACGAGAACTCATCGAATGTATTATACAAGCACCGCATCTGTGTTCGGAAATACGGAATTATTACAAGAACGCTGTAATGTATATCAAAATCGCACGCGTGTATGCTTTTTACGTTTGTGTGTCATTGATTACGATCGACAACATTGACAGGAAATTTCATTTTATATCATGAACGTCATTATCCTAAAATCGATTTATTTATAGAGATATTATTTGGCTGATTGTGAGTTATATTGAATTGATAGTTTATTTATGTAAAATTGTTTTGTTTATTTAAAATCAAGTTTGAAGTTACTTTACTAAAGTAAACTTAGTAATAATGCATCCATTCGCGTTTGCGTTCGTTTTATTTCAATTTCTAGAATTTCTCAATTTCAACGTCTAGAAATTTATCTTTTAGATTAAAAATGAACGATTCGCATATCTTGCAGATTTTCTCTGTAGATGTATAGTCCCAAGTCGATACTGTTATTAATATCTTCCGGAAAAGGCGGTGGTACTCGTCGACCCATTTTCTGTTACACGTTAAAGCGGGACGATTCTATTGCTCCCTTTATTTTCATGAATGCTCCGTTGCGTTTTATAAAATCGCGAATGCACTGAATTTGTTACTCTTTAGATTTACGAAGCTGACAATAACAGTGATGCTTCGAAACATGTGTCGTTGAAGACACGATCACGCCGACACGTGACAAGATTCTATGCGTTCGTTCATTATCTCATCGCGTGTTTCATTATTGAATTATGTAGACACCGAAGCGAGTGATGGTACAGGGTTACTGTTGTTATAACGATGTGTTGTAATTTTATCCCGTAGCTGAATACGAAGCAATTTATCCGTAACTTTATGTTATCAACTTAGTTTCAAATTGAACAGGTTTCAAGTCAAACAGGTTTATTTAATCAGCAATTTATATTACGTTCACGATTCATGTGTTCTGTATTTATTTCTTATTTTTCGATTTTGCTTTATTGTTATTGCATACTTTTGCAGAACAGAAATTTTTCACACACACACACACACACACACACACACACACAC
>NW_017257999.1:1937916-1968683 GCF_001594055.1 Mycetomoellerius zeteki | reverse complement strand
ACACACACACACACACACACACACACACACACACACACACACACACACACACACACACACACACACACACACACACACACACACACACACACACACACACACACACATTATTCATTTTATTATATTTTCTTATTTCACATCATTCTTTCTTTAATTAATTCTTTTCACTTTATGTCTGATACGAGATGCTTTCTTATTATATACAGAAATAATTTTTGTGGGAAATCTGGAAAGATGTATTAAATTTTGTAGGTTCTACCGCAGTTATAAGTGATGATATTTTATCACAAAAATTCTATTTTTCGACCATGATCATAAAAATGAGAAGTTAAGGATATTGGTGTTCACGTGATATCTACTTTGTACTACGATCTCGCATCGCCGCGGGCGTTATCTCGTATCAAATAAACGATAAAATATTTCATCACTTTATTGTTCGCAGACAGTCTGTTCACATCTTTATTTTTACTGACAGGGATCTTAGAAAGAGATTTATGCGTATCGCGTACATTATCGATCACGCACTATTATTTTCCGGCAACAACCGCTTCTGCTTTCTATCCTGATCAGTATCGTTAGAATAGTGCTCCTTTATGAAATAGCTTGGTACTTTTTGCACTTTTAGATTATATGTAATTTTGATACGTATCGTAATAGATATTTAATAAGGTTGAATAGTACCATGTTTTTGTAGTATATTTGTTGTATTGATGTAAAGAGCTTTTATCAGACATTATTTAACCCTTACAATACAAGGTACAATTGGTGCCCCCTAAATATGGGTTACTAGAATCCGTCCGTTTTTTTCACCTTTAGAATGGTTAAAAAAATTTCTAAAAATTCACTAACATACTTTCAACTTCCTAAAATAAATATTGAAACTTCATTTTGGAAAATAATAAAATGTAGTATAATTTATAATTACCGAAAAATTCAAAGAAACTTGCAGGAATCGCTCGGTCACTAGTGACCCAACCTTGTACGGTGAGGGTTAAAATACATTCAATGTGTATTATATATCCATATTTGAAATTATAAAATAATTTTTAACACACATAATTATGCAAATATACATTAAAATATAAGATTATATTACAGTATAATTAAGTTTTTAAATAATAATTTCTTTTTATTTTATATCCACATATATTTATATGTTGTACATTTGAAAAAATTTCTGAGTTTTCTTTTTAATTTACTACCTGCTATTAAAATTTTTTTTAATTAATTCATACACTTAATGAAATTATATGTTAATTTATGTAGATTTTATCATACCTATTATTGTCATGTGATGAACAACAATATATAGAAAAGCTCACGTGCTTTGTCCGCAAGAACGTGAAATTATTCAGTTGTATTATATTGCATATTAAAATTTATTCATGTATAGGCTTTTGAATTACGATGACTGGTGGTCCAAAGTTTGATGCTAGTAATGAGACAAGTTAGATGATATTGCAAAACTCACTTTGTCCTCTTTCCTATATAGCCAAGCACGTCAAACGCATCTATTTAGTAATCCTCTTTTCTAAAAACTTAGTGGATATTTATAGAGTAGCATAAACCTTACTTACTTTTACATAATATATCGGGTAAGAATTTTAGAGGAGAAACTTGTTAAAAGCATGAGAGACTTTGTTTACAATTAATATTTTTATATCTTTTTTGTATTTTATATAGAGATAAAAGTTTCTAAAACTAATCTAAAATTTGTTAAAACTAAAATTACTTTATTTAGGAAATTTTTGTAAAGATCTCAAAATTGCGAATGACTGTAATAATGTAAAATGTCGCGAGATGTTATTGTCTTACCGACAAGAATGAATTCTCTTCTAAACCCTAAGAAATATAATTCTGAGGAAAACACTTATGTAACTTTTATCTTATACTTCCATTGCAGAACTCGAGAATTAAATTAAAAGTTTTCCGCGTGTTACAACTATCTCGGACAAGCACAATGACTTGTTCTGTCGTGCATGAATAAAATTTCTTTTTTATGAATTTCAAAATTATTTTCTCATTAGAAACAAAACAGATAATAATCCTAAAGGGGCGAATTGTTCATTTATCTCAAGTACACGCATAATTACCCATTGTTATATTATTCATAATAGTTTGTTATAGATCGAAAAGTTAGTTACGGGTTTTAAAATGTTGCGTTTAGTTATCTGACGTAACCGCAGTCACTAGTTAACAAGTGAATATAAAGCTAGCGAAACCAGACGGTCGCGGCGGCGTGAGAGAGTCAGTAGTGGTTCGCCGCGTCTAGTCAGCCTTCGGTGGAATCTCTCTCCTCTTTTTACGGATCGTAAATGATTATTTTAATCATATACACGCGCGCAAAATTTATACAAGGTATCCAGTAAAAGTCGTAACAACGTCTATTCCTGAGATTATTTTGAAACGAAAATCCTAATACCAAAATGTCGAGGCTATAATAGTTTTTGAATTATAAGCATTTAAAGTTAGCGAATCATACCGTCTAAAGTTCGCGTGTTTAGATGTGGTTGGCATTTTGCGTTGTACCACTCCTGAATGGGCGAACTTTAGAATATGATTCGCTAACTTTAAATACTTATAATTCAAAAACTCTCTCTCTCTCTCTCTCTCTTCTATTACAGCCTCGACATTTTTTGATATTAGGATTTTTGTCTCTCAAAATAATCTCAGGATTCTACCCTTAAGCGTTGTTATCGGTCTTTATCGGACACTCTATGGCATGAAATTATGTAATACATACACATAATTTCATAGAAACGATCACGTGCTTATTGATAAGAGGAAGAACGTGCGCGCGCTTATCAAGTCTGTCTCGGCCGCGCGAAACTACGCGCGACGTACATACACAGCTGAAGAATAGGGGCAGTTGGTATTGATCCGCAACGCCACCCTCTTGGTTTGAGGGACCCGACTACGGTAACGGCAGCTAACTCACACTACCACCGCTACCACAAGCATCTCGCGGTTTGTATGACTTCCGCAAAAAGCTGGCGATAACAGCAAGGTCACTCGCGGCCTTCGACAATCTCCTCTTGATACCTGCCTTCCTCTCCGTGCGAACAGCTGCTTAATCAAATCTAGTGCCGTTTTTTTACTTATTCAATCGTTTATAACTGGTGGCATTTAATTGCTGTTGATGATAATTCCAATAATTTCTTTAACAAAGTTAGTTATGGTTTTCTCGGCCATTACATTTTTCTTTGACTCGTTAAACTGCAGTTATATTATTTTTAATATAAATTTATTGCACTGAAAATAGATTTACTTTCTACTTCTTGTCGCGTATATGCAAGAATTTTAAAATAATT
The DNA here is from genome assembly GCF_001594055.1 of Mycetomoellerius zeteki. Lineage (NCBI taxonomy): Eukaryota > Metazoa > Arthropoda > Insecta > Hymenoptera > Formicidae > Mycetomoellerius > Mycetomoellerius zeteki. Next base: position 1,965,372 of record NW_017257999.1, on the reverse strand, counting down.
TTTAAAGATAATTTTTATATCGGTTCTCGATAAATAAAATATTTATTTTACTGTAATATTATTTTATTTATGATAATTATTTCTTTCTTTTATCAAATATCGCCTACATATTCTCATACTGTCCATGTTGGACAATATGACATAGTATTCGCTTCTTTACAATGATGTATAGCGTCGACATACACCTGTTTATCCTCGTTATGAAATAACAGTGACCCTTCTTCTCTTTTTCTTTCTTGTTCTATCTTCGCCGCTGTGCGGCTGATGAGAATCGATGGCCCGAGAGCCTTGAACTTTCTTCGTTCACCGTTACGCTCATTCTACGCATACGATATTGCACTTCTTCTATGCACTTCCCTGGCCGCGTGTATCGAATGTCGATTCCAGATGCCAGCGGATTTTGCTAATATATCAACTCAAGGTTGCGAGGTGGCTGATGATTGGTCCATTTTAATAAATATGGACCAGCATGACCTCAATACACATTCTAGCATTTAATGCATAATTCAGGCAATGCGTAACGAATTAATTGACCAGATATTTTGATGGAATATAAATAAGAGGATCACATTTGAATCTTATTCAAAAATAGAAGAATAAATAAATTTTGAAATATGATAAATGTATGTATATTTTATAAGAGTACATGTATTTCGAGATTATTGACAAAATCTGTATCAGTTTAAAAAAAAAACTTGTTTACTATTTTTGGATTTTTTTTAAATATTTTGTAGAAACGAACTTGTGTAATTTTTGTGTGCTTTGTTTTTTATTTTATCGGAAGAAAGAGAAGCAAAATTTCACTTTAAAAAAGTACTGTAGAACATACTCATCAAAATTTGCATAACTTGTTAGTGATTATAGTACTGACGCCAAACGCTTTGACACTAATTGTCAAACGCTTTGACACGGATGAAATACCTTTATTTGCAATTCTTTGATGGCGACAGTACAACGTTAATCATATGCACGCAACAAATAGCTTTGTTTGAGCTATACTCGATTTGTTTTTTACCCGCAGATTTTATTCCTTTACGAGAGCACATACACTTTGACGAATCAATAAAAAGTAGGTTTTCTTTTTATATTTTTGAAAAGTATGATATTAATTCAAGAATGTACTTATTTTCTCAATGACGTACGTTAAATTAATTCTTAAAATTAGTAAAGATACAATCATTTAAACAAAATTACAGTTAAATGGAAAATTTATCAAAAAAAAAAACTCAAACGATGATTTGTTCCTGATTGACTTTGTACGCACAATAAAAACAGAATGAAAAGCCAAGCTATAGAGAAACACATTCGTTGAGATAAAAATCAATCGTTGAATTATTTTGCTTTTCCACTTTTATATAGCTTTGTAATGCTGAGCGCAGGCAATTTTTGTCACATCTGTTCAGATCCGGCGGTGCACTAAATAATAAAACACCGTTAAAAAGTGCTAACCGAATTCAACTGCAAGACACGTTCACCGGTATCGATTAACCGTCGCGACGGTTTACACATGCTCGAGTATTTTTTTTTAAACAAGAAGTTCGTTGATGTCAAATTTTTAGGTGCTGTGCGTAATTTATTTGACGACAAATATTAGAGTGTTAGACGTGGCTTGCAGTTACAAATATCTATGAATGATTATCTATATGATATCTATGAATACATGGGAAAATGTTTTATTTCTTTAATATTTAGAGACAATCGAAAATAGTTTTGCTATGAATACATGTGTATGGATCACGCAAATAATACTTTTAGCACAGCATCATTCATTATGCATTATCGAGCATAGCGAGAGTAACGGTAATTAAACGTTTCATTATCATAACAAATGAGCGTGAACAGTATGGTACTCTCATTGAATACGAAAACAAGCTAAAAACCCACTATCGTGATGCCTATACTGTTAAATCTGTAGTGTCAAATTTAACTTAACGTGAGTCGCCACTGCTCCTACTCAATTTTATCGTTATTTTATACTAAAACAATAGCTATATTTGACACTATATAGTGTCAAATTGACACAATATAGTATCAAATTTAACTATCGTTTTGGTAAAAAATAATGATATATTTAGTAGGAGCAGTGGCGACTCACGTTAGGTTAAATTTGATACCATAAATTTAACAGTGTAGAACAGAAAAATAAATTATGGTGCATGCAAACAAAAAATATGCGAATTGCGATTGCTATATCTTCAATTGATTTGATTGATAGTAACTGGATTTAATTTAATCCGACAACAATTAAAATATGAAAGTTCAATATGCATCTGCCTACGCAGTGTTTGCATTGTTATGTGTGTTATACATAATCATAGCAAATTAATTGCTATTTAATCAGCTATTAAGTTTTCGAATGCAATAATGCGTAATCCGCTTCGAAACTCAATATCGTGCGCGTAAAGTCAATGAATTTTACTGATAATATCACGTCGCAGTTTCTCAAACTTCGAAGATTAAAATGTTGTCGATTGCATTAAATTGCAATGCTTTGATAAATGTATTCACGATATTTCATAACTCGATAATTGGTGAATCGTTACGTCCAATAGAAATTCACATTGGTATAATCCGACAACAAGAATATGAAAATGTAACGTGGTGTTCAATTTTTTATTTAATTCATGCAGCAAAAAAAGTAATAGCAAGATCTAAATTATAATACTATTCATATTCTATACTCCAGAGTCTACAAAACCACATTGAATTTAAAAGGCAGATTTAATCGTGCTCTTACTGTCGAGACGTCGAATTTTTACAAAGCGTGAAAGAATGTTCCTGTTCAATGTACCGCGATCTTGAATAGGCGTCGAAAATGCTTAGGATGATACTTACCGAGATCCGCAAGGAGAGTTCTGAGTTTGTTGAAATATCAACGCGAAATTCGAAGTTTCATATTCTATGTAAGGTATGCGTGGGAATACGTAATGCCCTTCGCAGCTGAGGCTGCAGTCGATCTGCTGTTAATCGAGATCGAAAGTTTTCTCATTTTCCTGCATCAAGTACGCAACGGACGCGGAATCAGGATCGTTTCTGCTCTAAATCGAATTCAATTATCTCATTCCTGTTCCTGCCGCGACAGGAAGATGCACAATCTAGTAGATTTAACGGCGAAATCCTTACACGAGCCAGGTAAATCGTAGGATCAGTGAATGCACAACGATAAGCTCGTTTGCAAGACTTATCTTTCTGCAAAGTTCCTTTGTCACTCATTTAACCGCAGAAGAAATTAGTTTTAGAAATTAGAATTTTCATCTCTTTATTATGAAAGTTATTTATTTTAAAAAATATATGTTGTAGCGCGATGAAACGAATTTTCGAGAAAATCTCGTGGGTATCATAAGAGACTTCGTTTGCTGTAAATAATGTTTCATAATATTTCAGTGATCTCTCAACGCTAAAATGAAAACGAAAGTGAATTACTTGATCGTCGTAATCTTACAAAATTATGTTACGACGCAAATTTCTTGTCAACTCCTTTACGGTGAGCATCAGGACGGCTATTTTCCTTTTATTATCGTCTCTTATTTTTCAACTCATTTCTCAGCTCGCTGAATTTTTTTCGTCGAAATATGTTTACGAGCAATTACTGGACGGTATCAGTTAATCATTCATGTAGTTTCTCCCTATTTTATAAATCCTTAATAGGTCTTTCGTCTCTTATTTAGTATTTAAAAAAAAAATAATAATATAGAAGCCCTTGTGTATGGCTAAATAATTACGTCTATCTTTTTCATTTTTTAATACACATTTTATGAATACTTTTTAAAGATATTAAAGTGTAAGAGGATTACTTGATAATTTTTCTATACTTGTATAACAGTAATGAAAATTAATCCAAGAGACATACTGAAAAATTACATACAAATTTTTTTTAGATTTTATACAAAAATTACTATAAAGTCCGTGTGAAAATTTTTCAATTTGTGCAAAATGTGAAAAAATTTCTATTTTAATTTCTACAACTATGCGGGTTATCTCTACAACTCACGGGTTGCACAAAGATGATTTGCATGATACTACTACATTAGGCAAATTCCATTAATTCAATAAACATCTGTCATTTGCAGATCAAGAAAAAAGTATCGTAGGTGTAGCGTAATCAAATTTTATATAGCTTTCGTATCAGATAAAATCAATAATCTACAAGCTGAAAGCGACAATCCGACATGCAGTTCTTTTGAAAGGTCAACTCGTCGACAATTTGCATTTGCAAACTCGTTTTACTTTTCGCCACTCTGTCCTCTGTCTCTTCCCGCTGCACACGTGCGGAATAATGTCACTTTAAACGTGGAGTCGTACCAGAGTCGAGGAATTTGATTGCGTCTACGAATATTTGATGAATAATTTATGAAGCTTGCATACTCCAAATGTTCGCAGTATGTAATGTGAAGCTCGAAATACGAAATGTCTTTTTCAAAAATATTTGCGTCGTTGATTGGAAAATTTCTCGACACAATCGAACGTAATATAATTACATCAACTCGATATACTGCCTTCTCCGCATTTATTGCTTGGCTTAATTTTTCAGTTGAATTACCGTGAATTTCTGTGTGAATTTATATTCTAAAACGATCATCGAATTTTTCTCTGATTAAATTTATAGAGGAATTATACAGCAGAATCGTTTCTTTTTTTTTTACGTACTAAACTGCCAATTTTTTTACGTTATTTTTTGATGTAAATCACAATCGATAAAACTTTTTTTTCACTGATTGGCTCTCGCTCGTCGAACCTATCAATTCTTCGCGTGATATAAAGTCAAAACTGTTGCTACCCATTACATCCGTGTTCCAATATACCGCTGTTCTTTCTCCATTACCGCCCTGTCGCCCGAGTTATCCTCGTGTCGACAAATGTAACCGCGTCCCAGTTTGCCGTCATCGCCTGTATAACACGGTTTTACGGGCTGTGTAAAGATCTCCCCGTGCCGTGTGTGGACTCTTCTCTGCATGTCCATCGGCGGTATGCTGTGACAGGTGTCTCATTAAGGGGAATGGTTGCAGTCCGCAACTGCGCTGCTTAGCTTTCCGAGCGCAGCGCAGCCTTGAACTTGAAAACGGCGCGCCCGCGAGACGCTCCCGCACAAACGAGCGTCTTTGGCCGCTCGCTCTTATTGCGTTGCGCTTGACATTAATTAAACTACGACGAACTCACACTCATTAGGGCTCTCTCTCTCTCTCTCTCTCTCAGGCTCTAATCAAACTAGTTAAGAGCGCGTGGATTTTGTCAGCACGACAAAATCCATGGAATTCATGCAGTATTCCCAGAACAAGCTAACGTATCGAAGTCACGATATATTTTCTGGGTTAACGAATGCATCCGCTTCAATTACTTTGCGTGCTTTATTAAATAAATGTAACTATTAATATAAAAATAAATGACCCTAGATATTATAATTATAATACTTGTATACAATGTGACAGACAAATTATAATTAATAATTGTTAATATATTAACAAATTTAATTTATTTCATGTTTACTCTCTAGAGACGCGAATATATCTATAGAAACCTACGCGAATGACATTTAAGTGAAATTTATATGTCAATATATATCATCTGGCCACAATATTTTTTCTTTAGAATTTGTTGACGACATATTTTTTATTTATATTTACATGTGATATAAATCTAGATATACATTGTTAATCAACACAGTTTCTATTGATCTGCCGGGCCAACAGGACGATAACAGAGAATATATGGGTACATCGTTTGTATTGGCTTGCGGCGATGACGCTTTGACCACAACTGATTATTGCAGTTCGGATACTCTAGATAGACATTCTGATAGACGAATAACTCGAAAATTATCTTAATTGCATGATACCCAATTGCGCGTTTTATTATCCGTCTCATTTCCATCGTTTTATTTAGACTTTATTGTTTTTCGATTTCTTTTATTTTCATTTTTAATATATATTTTTATACACATATATTTAATATCTATCATATATCTTTATCGAGAAAAAAACGAATTTTCATAAAATGTAATATTTAAGAATATTTTCTATGCGAAGCAAATCGCATTATGCATATGCGCTGTAAATTTGAACAGGTCGGACAGCCTAAACTAACTAACAATGGGTGAGCATGCCTTGTCATCAAGAATATCCAAATTTAACTTTGACCACAAATAGCAACGACCATTAGAGTTGCCGCTGTCGGGAATTCGCTTGAGCACAGGGACCAAACGTGTAGTTTTAATGACATTAAGGTGAGATCGTGTCTGTCCCACGAGAGATAATGGAGTAATGCACGCGTTACATTCGCGTTGTACATGTCATTCCCCTTCGTTACACGTACAATACAGACACAATCAGGTAAAAGGTTGGCCAGCATTTGATAAAATTTGAAATTTCATCTAGACAAAATTGTACGTTTTTCTCAATATAATTAATGAGTGCTTTAATTCGGCTGCTTGATTTTTGTTTCAAAATTCAGTCTTTGAAATGATATGAAATTTTTATCGAGAGTTAATAACGATTATCGTTAGAAATTAAAAGTTAAATTCTCTCAACTATCTACTGGAGAAAGAGTTAACTCCATATCTGTTAAAATACGTCAATGGGACTATTATATTTCCCATGGGATCTCTCTCTCTCTCTCTCTCTCTCTCTAGAGTCGAATAGTAATTTCTTCCTTCAATCAAGAGTGTGGGGCTAATTGCTCGACATCTATAATAACTGTAGTACAGAGAGAGAGAGAGAGAGAGAGAGAGAGAGAGAGAGAAAGAGAAAGAGAGGAAGGAAATGTCTATAATATATCGGTATGACTTAGGACAGTTTCGTAGCAGATAAAACGGAAGATTACGGGCGCAAACGAGAACGCAGATTGTCACATTATCGTCTCATCTGCGAATCGAAAGACTTAAATCACATCCGTGTAAAAAAAATTGCAGAACTAAAGCTTGTAGGAATAAAGAGGAATCAGAAACGAGGCCGCGCAAACATAGCGAGTATCGACCGTAGCGTAGGACCCCTTCGACCTACGCAAGGCGTCAAACGGGGTAGGTCAATCGGGGGCGGAAATACTCAGAGTGTACACATCTTTTGCGAACGTTGAAAATTATTCAATTATTTGTTGCTATCATGATTGATGCAGAAATTATACTTATCACTATTAATGATGTGTAGAGCAATAAGTACCATTTGCCAGGAAAATATTGACTAGGGAAGAGTTGTCAAATGCGTACTGGTCGCCTAAACCTCATCAATATTTTACATTATTAGTTAATATAGGCAATATTTAGTAACAATAATATAAAATATATGAGAAATTAGTAATATAGACAAAAATATAATAGCCTATGTCTTGTTTTATGAATGTTAGCGGCGTTTTAAGAAATCAGGTACATTTGATATTAATTTTTAATCAACTTATGTAGTTGATAACAACGATTATCCAATTTTATTATAAATTTTTATATTTTTATAAAAGAAGATTTATTGTAGAATATTTTACATTCACTGTATATACATATTTGCAACTATTGTAAAGATTAAATCGATATTTTTACAAAATCCATCAAATTTCCTAAATCGTACCATCAAAAGATAAGACTAATAACTGACAATAATAAAACTAATAATTGGAAATAGTCATTATTTTTTATCAATTTTATTTCACTTTCTAATTTAGTATGATCCGATTATACATATATAGTATTGTATTATGTAAGTACAATAAAATAGCTAAAATTGTTAAAATAATTTTTTATCGCAAGTTAGTGTATATGAAAAAATATTGATTGCTATCACTTGCGTGAAAAATGTGTTCGCTATTATCAACATATAAACGATATTGACCACCATCAGTATACGTTTAAAAAATTTTTGCGGGTAGTCGCAGTCGACTGATACAAATGGAATCTACTCTATGTTATTGATATATATTGTAGTTCGGTGCATCATACGCAAAATGTCACATGCAAGCCCTTTGCTAGTGGCGCTCGTATATCCGATTGATGTATTATGCAAATACAAGGGCCGTACTAGACATTCTAGCTGCTTCCGGTCTCTGTTATGTGTCTAGTAATGCAAGACTTAATAGCAGGATCATTTACCTCATCTCATTTCACTATGTTATCACCAGTAACAGACTGGATAAGACTCAGTTATTCTATCTTTAGATAAACTATGTAGCAATGTACCTAATTTACAAAAAAAAAGAGAGTGAAAGCGAAAGCAAAGAGAATGCGTCAGCTGAAATTTATCGAAAGATGGAACAATTCAGGCTAAGGTAGGCAAATCGATAAAATCGCGGTAATAGCCGTATGTAAACCACTGAAATTAAACATTTCAAAAACATGAAATTTAAATTAATACGCATCTGCTCTCCATGTTGATTGCATTGTATCTTTGATTAATGAAACCATGTAATCTCTACTGAGGGAAAATGGTTCAACGGGATGACGTTGAAAAATGGGCAGTCCCAAGCGCGTAACAAAGTAATCTCTACGGAATGATTTTTACGAGCGGAATATGTTTCATCTTACGAACAAGAATACGCGAGGAGATACCAGTAGAAGAAAGTTGAATTTTTTTGTTGATGTTCACTTCTGAGTTAATGACTATTCCTTGCTACACTACTCTAGCAGCGCGATTACCAGATGCGTACCAGCTGGTAACACCTTCTTTATGAAAAGTGCACATTTTTTGTCTCACTCTATTTAATAGAAAATCTTGTCTGCGCGGCGTAAAAAATTACATCCATTGTGTTACATCACTTTTAATAAGGTAACGCCGTAGAAATTCGATCAAGAATATAAATCAGCTACTTAATATCGTGCTAATGAATTCCATTTCGTTGAATATGAAGGTATCTGTTTTCCTCATAATGGATGGGTAATAAACATTCGGCGTTGATGTTTCGAGCATATGACGGATGTAACAGCAGCGGAATATCTTAAATTTTGCGGAAATGTAATTTATGTTCCGCGCTGTATTAAAAGCCTTGTACTCGGATGTTTTGAACCTAGAGAAATAAAATTTTATAGAAATAAAATAAAAATTAGTTTGATTTTTAAAAATATAGGTATTGAATTACATTATTTTTTCATATGAGGCTTTGTTTTCGGGAAAATCGACTTTAAATATTTGCCAGCCAGATGCGGATTCAATTGATAAATGAAAACACCAGAACATATTAGAAAGCATTTACAGAAGTTTATTACAAACACGCAAAAAAATATTTTGCTGCTCCAGCTAAAATTATAGCTGTTTTTTGTATTTGATAGAAAATTATGTATCATACGCATAGAATTTATAGCACAAATCTAAATTCTATCTCTGTCATCTATATGGTTAGATGCAATACATATCCAATACCTGCTAGAAATTATCTATTCCAGCTATTTTTTGTAGCTAGATAATTTTCGCTGTAACTGCAAGATCACTTTTTTGAGTGAAGAACAGAATTGTATATTCGAAAGCATTTTCAATTTGTAAGGTAAAGTTTATAAAGTAACAATTTATGTAAAATAATAAAATTTATTATTTTTATGAAATAATAAAATTATTATACATGAATATCTGTTTGTATCATGTAATTCTCGGTTACTGAGTACAATAACAACAAATATAAGCAGAGATAATAGTTTACAACAAAATCCATTAAGTCAAGACATAATTAAGTGCACATGTACCCGAAATATTTAAAATCGATTTTCTCAGAAACAAAACTTTATATGAAAAAATTTTATTCTACGTTTTCGATTTATTTCGCGGTTGTACCATCAGTTTACAAATATTCCGTATATTAGTATCAGTAGCAGAAAAGTAATATTTGATGTGGGTATATATAATAATCTCTACGCTGATTATTCCGTAGTTTGTTTATATAAACCACGATACCATCACTGCATTCTTTATACAGCAAACAGTTTACTCGTTATGATTGTGTATCGTTCTGAAAAATAAAACAACTCGCGATAGTAATCGGTCGCCACGAATTTTACGGTCGCGTATGTACACTTTCGAGTACGCTCGCAGTTACGATGTAACGCCAAAAGCGGATGCGTGCATTGAAAATAAATTTACGTGATTTATGATCAACTCGCTTATAATTCCCTTCTGCACCATTACCCTGCATCGTTTATAATTATTCGCGTAATTATCGCCTCCACGTGCGGCGTGATATGTACGTGATGAGCGCAAGCTCTTGCGTAAGGCACGTACATTCTAATCTGCTATCCTGGAGCTTTCGCCTAGATGATCCAAAGAGCTTTGGGAAGACGATACGCGAAAAGAAGCGATGAGTTAGCCACCTTGGCCAAGATGCTTAACGCGACCCCTCACTTTGGCGAGGGCGGGTGAGGGGGAGATTAAGGGAGGTTGGCCGTGACGTCACCCAGTTACAATCATCTGGGTCAGGACAGAGTCTGACCTACTTGGGTGCCGCCCCCGACAAAACCCACGTGTATACGTACGCAACCTTTGCATGCCACGCGGATGTTTTTATGCTGCGATCGTTTATCAGTGCACCTGAAATTTCCTTGTCTTGTTTGCAATTGCAGAATTCCTTTGATAATTTCATAACAGGAATATTATAGACGCTGACAAGAAAAAATCCAGTAACTCCGGAAATGTCTTGGAATTTTTAGCAGGTGTTATACTATTTTAACTTTCAAATAGGTAGGTGGGTATAGTACTCCAGCTATAATTTTCTTAGAAATTTTATTCTAGAAAAGGAAAATAAAAAGTATTGCTGAGATGCCTAGAAATCTTAAAGTTATTTATACATTTCCTTTATTTCGTAAGGATATAGTTAATGTAAATTTAACTGTAACGTAATATATAAAGTAAAAAATATAACTATAACATTAAAAAAAATGTTTTTTTATTGTTCTGAGCATCTTATCTATAACTTGCATATCTTTAGAACACCTACTTACTTAAAAGTTAACAATCTGTTTTCTGATCGATAGAAGATGTATAAAAACTTTATAAATGCTTCTTTTACAATACAATAATTCGAACATTTATCATTCAATTTTTATTTCGATGTTCGAGAAGTAGAAACGACCCTATGAAGTGCTTATAATTCAAGTGTACTTCGCGCCAGAAATATAAATTAATCTTCGTGTTAAGGGAAGAGAGTGGAAATGATATATTTTTGAACACGTGCCAAAATTTTCAATGGTTCCTTTACGATCATATCGCGTTGCGGGATCATTGAGAGTAAAAGAGACTGTCATATCGTCAATTCATCGATCTCGTATTATAATACGACAACGTAATCCCATAGCCGCGCTGCCAGCAATTCAGCCAAGTTTCATAATAGCACAAGCATCGATTTGCCCTCACGCTATACCATGCTTTGATGTTATCTTACGAGAGACACAAATTATTTTTTCATCTCGCATTCCGCGTTTTTTCTGCTTTTCCTGTTTCCTCTTTGATTGAAAACAGCCGTCAAACGCACGTCCTTTTACGACGGCGCAAGCATTTATTAAAAAATCCACGTTCGACAATTTGATCTCGATATAACGTTTAACACGTTTCTAACGTCGCAGTGAGCAGCTGTGACATTGCTATAGTACTGTATTGCTGTATACACAGATAAAATTTTATCTTTTTGCTAACCAATTAATATCTATAATATACAAGATTTTATAATTTTCTCAATAAATTATAAAAATTTACGAATCCAATATATACAATATTTTAAGAAATCTACCCTGTTAAATCTATAGTGTCAAATTTAACCTACCGTGAGTCGCCACTGCTCCTACTCAATCATATCATTATTTTATACTAAAACAATGGTTATATTTGACACTACACAGTATCAATTTGATACTATATAGTGTCAAATTGACACGATATAGAGTTAAATTTAACTATCGTTTTGGTAAAAAATAATGATATATTTAGTAGGAGCAGTGGCGACTCACGTTAGGTTAAATTTGATACTATAGATTTATCAATGTAATAAACGCTCTTTGTACGATAACTTGTTCGAGAATCATCGGTTGCAAAATATTTGATTTCTTTCGCCACACCCCACGCCATTAATATATTAAAACACGATGAAGCGTCCGACTCTTTCCTAGTCGTACATTAAAGTGCAGTTGAAGAGCGGAATCGATCGCTGTCGAGAAAACGTTAAAGCGTCCTTTTTTTTCTATATAGAATATAGAATAACATCAGTATAACATCTTTGCTCCGACATAAAAGACATAAAACTCACGGATTCAAGTGTTATCAGTATTCAAAGTGTTACTGCCGCCGGGAGAACTGTCTGTCTTTCATCTCTTCTTCGAGATAAAGTCACTATCGCGCTTCACTTTCGCACTCTGCTTACGCTCGGAATAATCCGACCTTTACACAAAGAGAGTCGCTTGCGCGATTTCCCGATGACTCGAGGAAGCACCTTGAAGCTCCCTCTCGAGCACCTCGTACCGCAGCGGAACATCTCGCAAAGGTCACGGTTATTACGACCGTCCGAGAGACGGTACAGAGACAGAAGGTGTTTCCAGAAGTTGCTCACTGTGGAATACCGCGTAAGAATTTAACGAGCTGCACTAGCTCTGCGTGATTACTATCGGGCTAATTAAAAGCGTGGAAAAACTTAGAAAACTCCCACGGATTTTACCTTCGCCGTAATTTTTTTCCGTGCAGTTCCGCGATAACGGTATCTCCGATGATTTTATCTGGCATCTACCAACTCCTCAGTCAGTCGAGGACTGTATATATCTTCAATAGTACACTTAATAGAAATATAGTATAGTAATGAATAAGCATGTCTCTTGCGAGAGATAACACATTCCGAACACTGGAAAAAGAGTCTGATTTATATTAATTGGAATTCTCGTTGAAAATAGAAATTAGAATTTTCTAGTTGAATCTATCGTATAATTCTATAATTATTGAGATAACCATTTTGATTGATATGATCAGAATCTTCTGGTTCGTACATTTTCAACTAGAAATTTTTCTCAGTGTACATCTTGTAGAATTATTGCGATTTATTAAACGCTTTCATATTACGTTAAATTGATGCTTGAGATCATGAGAGTACGGATTTTCCGCGAGAGTCTTTACTCTGGATTTTTACCATCCACTCCTATTTTTTCTTTCAATAGTTCTGTTTCGTTTGAGCAATTGTGAGAATTTATTATGCGGATGAGAGCTATGTCAATGGCATGTAATAAAGGAGTTGAACGGTTTTTCTCTTTCTTTCAGTAAAAATAAAACGTCTGTCTCGCTACTAGTTTGCATTAATTCAAGCATGCACCGAGACTCTTATATTCTTTAGACTTTATTCTTATTGGAAATTCTTGTGAATATAGAAAGGCAGAAAAAAATTGATAACATTCCTCGAATCATTTTCTACACAATACAGGATTATTTCTGTATAATATAATATTCAGGGTTGGGTAAGTTAACTTTTTTTTTAACTAAGTTCAATTAAAGTTAACAGCCTTGAAAATTTATCTCAATTAAAATACAAGTTAATCCATAATGAAATTAATTGAACTAAGTTAATAAAAAAAGTAATTGAAAAGTTAAAGTTAAATATGATCTGAACGAACAATAAAAAAAAAAAAGAAAAAGTTTGACACAATTTTTTACACAATTTTTCGTATTTTTCCTTTCTTACAGCATATTCATTAAAGAATCTGATTATTTTTGTTCACAAGTAACGATTATACAATATAAAATTACTAAATTATATACTCATTATCCTCTCGCATTGTGTCTGAGGATTAACTTAAAAAAAATCAAATTAAAAGTTAATAAATAAATATGTAAAACAAGTGCTCGTATTAATGTAAAAACAATAAGAAATTACAAACAAGGTCTGTAATCGAGCTAAAGTTAGATGACAAATTTAAATAATTATTCAATCAACATATAAAATTAAAAATTAAAATATAATACGTTTCGGGACCATCGGTCCTTCTTTAATTACAAATAGTGAAAGTTACATACGGTGAAACATTTCCAGATGTTACAATAAAAGATTAATTTCAGAAATGTTACATATAAAAGAGCAAACAGAAGGAATTAATTTAAAAAAAGACACAGAAAATCTAGATGAATCATATTTAGGTATATTAGACTATATTATTCAAATTGTTACATTCGCAATGGTGTGTCCTTATTTATTAATCGAACGTTGTCATTTCAATTCGCAGTGAAGTGATCTTACTTATTAATCGCTGATGTCATCTCCAAGAGTTTTTTTGGTAATTGCAATGATTGTCAAAAACGTCCCATTATCACGCTATGTCAGGCAGATAAATTATCAATCATCGTTGTTTAGCGAGAATCAATAACCAAGAATAGTTTCGCCATCATAATTATGCGTGAATATTAATCTATTATAAAATCAAACTGTTAAAATCTAATTTTCGTAAAAGATAAAATTAAGACTTACATGAAAGTAGGGACCTCGTATAAAACATCAAGACGCAAACGGTGTTCATATTCGAATGTGATAACGTTCCTGTAGGACAGACAGTAAGAACTCAAAGCTATTTGTTATTGTTTCTCCGAATGGACTCTAATATACCTAAATATGATTCGTCTAAATTTTCTGTCTTTTTTAAAATTAATTCCTTCTTTTTTGTTCTTTTATATGTAACATTTCTGAAATTAATCTTTTATTGTAATTGTTTTCCATATCTAAAATCTTTGTATCTTTCCAGTCAAATGAATGATTGTACTGTAATCTATGTTTCGTAATGATAGTATACTTAGATGAATCGAGCTTAATATTATTTTTATGTTCTTTTATTCTCATGCTGAGTTGTCTTTTTGTCTGTCCTACGTACGACCCATTGCAATCTCATTGCAATTTATTTTATAAACTACATTTTGGTTGGAGGTTTTATTTACTCTATCTTTGTGTACTTTAATAAATGAATTTAGTTTGTTTAAACATCTGTATCCAGTTGTAACAATAAGTTTGTTAATAAACGATGTGATAGTATTAATAACGTCGACAAGAAAGGTAAAGTTAATAGTTACCGATAAAATGTAACTAAATTAAGTTAAAAAGTTAAGAGTCTAAAATGTAACTAAGTTAAGTTAATTAACTTTTTAACTTTTTAACTTAACTTTTATTTTTTAATTTAGCACTACCCAACCCCGATAATATTATTTTTGGACTAAATCCTAAGTTTTTAATCCAAAATTTTTATCTGCTTAATGTTAGCAATCTTTTATATATATTTAATGTTAAAAATGTAATAAGTTAATTTGTATTTGTTTCCTATTTTTACGGCAACAATGAATAATTGATTTTAATTTTGGAAATTGCGGTAAATAGGCTTTAATTTAACGAACATGTGCAGTTCTGATGTGCACAAAGCTACTTATCTATAGAAGATTAAGCATTTTGAAAGTATTTTATTCAAACATATATATAGACTCGGAATTGGCAAGCGCAAAATAGCGAATGAAACTTCTTTTTTTATCGATTTTGGGAATTCAATTATTTGATAAGAATCACATTACTCTGACACACAGACGTTAATAGCATCTTCATTATTACATTTAAATTCAGACGTCATATTCTAGTAATTATGAGCTATATGGTGCATATTACATGTTAATCTACAGTTAGATGGAAGCGCGTTTGGTATTCCAAGTAGTCCATGAAGTATTTATGATAGTTATTAGAGATTTTTGTTGTCTATATTTGCTAGAACCAGGTAAACTTTTGTAAAAGATTATAAATTTTGACAAAATAAATCTTATGAAGGAAACAAACTTTATTTTATTTGAAAGTATTCATCTGTAACTATTCGAAATGAAACAATAATGAAAAAACAAATTATTTGTTACATGATGGTATATATTTATTTTGGTGCATTTATGCATCTAAAAAATACGGCAATTTTTCATGGAATTTATGATCTCCATCAAATACTGAAAAAGTCTAACTTTTTTATATTTCTTTTTTGAAATATACATTTATATATTTTATATTTGATATATAAAATGTGCGATGTATGTAAAATTTTAAGAATGTAATAGTTTATAGAAAAAGTCAATTTTTGTATTCAGTAGAGATTTTTATATTTTTCTGGTCGTGATTTTAATTCTTCTTTTACAATTTTTTTTCTTTAACCGCACACTCCAAATCATACCTGCATTTTTGCAAATCCGGGATTAACCTTTAGCATTGTAAGTCTTTAAATAAAGCTGTTTAATGTACAATAGACCAGCGATTTATCTCCATGAGAATATGATATGCGAGAAACAGATAATTATTAGATATATAAATTATCACGTATATTTTATATATTGTGACAAGAGTGCAAAAAATGAAATTTTTATAAAACTTATGTTTCTTGTTAAAAAAACATCTAAAAATCGAAAAGCTCAGGACTTAAGTCGAATTTAATAATCAAAATAAGGAAATATAATGAGAGAGGGAATTGAAATGGGATAATTATGCAATGAGTATAGACCGAAACCGCACTGCAAACCGCGACAAGAGATGGTTTTCTTGTTAACTGCCCTTGCACACCATGCTTATAAAGCTTAAAGCACTGAGCGTTTCGTCGCTAATGTACTCTTATTAGAGGAGCTTAGGATCAGTTGTAATTGGAGTAAACATATAATGTGATAACTCGTGTTTAATTGCAGTATATACATTGAGATATTACGCAGAAAATTTGTAAAATATCAAAACTTTACTATAAAATGAATTGTATAAATTATAAAATATTTGACATTGTCGCTATTGTAAATTTTGCTTTCCTTAATCAGAGATTATTCAATTTAATTTTTCAATTTTTATATTCAATGTTTTTACAATATATTATAAATAAAGAACAAATAATAAAATTTATAGTAATATAATAAGTTCCTCATTTTTTTTTGTACAAGTTAATTTAGGCAGACGCGAATAAATGCGCAAAATGTGAATTAGTAATTATATGAACCGTGATAATTAATTAAGCAATGATCGCATGAGACTAATAGTCGCACCTAGCAGAAACTAGGCAACCTTGCGTTTCTGAGTGCACAACGCAACAAGTTACAGTTGGTAATATTACAAAACTTTCTCGTCACTTGTATTGTCGATAAACGGCAGCACGAAATCATAATTACACTCGATCTTACGTTACCACTCAAAGGCAGACTCTCTTTTCTCACATTACACACAGCATTCTTTTAATAAAATATTTTTAACTTAACAAATCACGAAAACCATTTCTCCTTAAACAAGAAACATATTTATCAAATAAATATAAACACTTTTTCATGAAAATTATTTGAAACGTAATGGAGGAAAATTTTGTTTTCTAATTAACGTTTTCCATAAAGTTTTACTCTTACGAACTAATGAGGAAAATCGTAACGTACCCGAAGTTTTTGTTCTCTTTTTTTCACTCCCGGCTAATTTGTCACTCACCCATTGCTCATGCGGCACGAAAGGAGAAAATTCGAGTACCTTCTACAAAACCCTTCGTGTTCTCACCGTCAACCACTAGCGATTGTGTTTTTGATCCCCTATCGTGGAACGAAACAAATTATCCTGTCGTAGCGCACGACGAAGGGCAAATATTATTTTCCGTAGGTTGTGCCACGTGGAGAATGGTCAATGTTGGTAGTACGATCACCTATAGTTATAATCTTCCACGAAATTGCGATATCAAAGCATCACGGGACATGATGACCTAAAAGTACTTCGATACAATGTTATACACAATATATTATACCCGGTGCTCTATGTGAAAACCTTTCCAGGAAGTTGAATGAACATTGTAGTGTACGGTGTCGAAAGTTACGCCAGATCGAACAAATAACAGAGTTCTGTCCCGCGTGACTAACGAGTCACCAATAGTTCAACGGCATTGCTGTTTCTATTTCGAAAATTTAGAACTAAATATTATACTTAATATATCATATAAACGTTTATTTTAAAAGTATTGATATAATATAATTATGTATACTGAAGAAAAAGATTGGCTGCTGCAACAAATTATATAGATGGTAAAATATGCCATAGCATTTTTAATTGGTTGCAGCAGTCAATTTTTGGTTGCGTTAGCCTATCTGCAATGTCAGTATAGGATTTCGATAGACTAACTTATTTATACTCGAGTCTTATTTAGAGTTACTAGTATTTTTATAATATAAATAGTGTTTATCTATTTTATACAGTGTATATACACTTTAAAATATAAACGTGCATTCTGCGTTTTTACATATTGCATTCTGTAACTCTCTATGTTTCAATTTTCCATAGGAGCATATAACGTTTACTTTACACGACGTGTATCACTGAATATGTAATGCAAGCTACCCTGTGGTAGCGATATTCATTTGTTATTTCAATTATGCACACGGCTCTTTATGTTATATCATTATTATTTCAAACATAATATACAGAAAAGTATTAAAAAAAGATAAGATGTTCGCAGCAATTTGCTCGTGCATAATACGAAGAAATAAATAAGCGAGCAGCTAGCACGTTGCACATACTCGGTCGGGCTGTGTCTAACGGGAAAGTTTGTCTATGTTCGTAGAGGAGGTAATCGAGTTTTGGTTGTACTTAATAGATCGCCGATATACCATTAATTAGTGTTGCAATTTCTCCTTCGAGAGGTCTATTCAGTCGCATGGACAATGTCCGCTACGCCGCGTCGGGGCGAGCTAGTAAAACGAGCTCAAGGAGACACATTTACCACACGCAATGAATCCACCGACGCGACGCCGAGGAATGATGCGGCAAATATTTCGGAGCCAGTAGAGATGACATTTAATAAAGTGGTAATTTATCATTGCTTACAAATTCGATTAACTATGCATCTTGGACCGCGCGAATTCTCGCTAATTAATAATTCGTGTTGCTCGCTAATTTATTTTCTCGATACTGGCTAGTAGCCGAAGCTTCCTTTTGTTCTAATACAATCTGTAATTCCATAGATCATTAAAACGATTTTACCGGAAAGATAAGAATGCCACACTAATTTATCGAAAATAGTTCTGTGAGAAGTGGGTCATATTTTTAGGAACACAGAAAAAATGGGTTTCCCTGCCGAGTTCCGAATTCCATAGTCGGGTTATAATTTAACTGGCGATGATATCGATTGGATTATCGCCTACAAAGTTTATTCTCGTCTACCACGGTGCTCGCACATTTTCGTCGGTATCTGAAATTGAACGCGAACGGCAAAAAATACTCGGCGGGAATCCTAAAAATTGGTACAGTAAGTGTTTGCTTCGTATCAATCGATTAGATGTAATTGAATTCCGTACGTTCTGAAAAAGTGGTATGATATTGTGAACAACGCTGGGAAAAATAAAAAAACCACGACTGCTTCGCTGCATGTGTTGCGATCGGCGCAATCTCTATCAAAATGTTAATTAATCATCGGGGTAATCGATGCGTCGATGCCGCGTGTTGTACATCGATAAATTAACTGATATTAATTAACTGATAAGCTTCGCGTCGATTTGGCACGGGCAATAAATTTCAGCATCATGTGTCAACTTAACCGGAACAAGTACGTATCGAGTGATTCCAAAGTATTCATATTTTCTGGAGAAAGGTTCTTTTCAGTCATTTATATATTGTTGCTTTTGCAGGTATCGATCGAAGCTCGCCGTAAAAATATTTCCGTGGAAATACATGGCTTCCTGTATGGAATCTTTCACGTCTTAAGGTTGCAAACGTAGTTTATCGTGTCACGGAAAAATCGCAACGTGCACTGTGGATATCCTTCTTTTATTCATCATAGTTGTTTCCTTCCTGGACTAGTCTTCCGGTTTGCGTCGTGTCAGCTTTTCTTTCGTAAGCAGCAAGACGTTTAAGAAAAAGAAAGCGTCACGATCTTACTCGGTGCTTTAATGAATTTTTTTGCAGTAGTGCAATCGACGATATACTCCGACAAAAATGCTGTTCGAAGGTCTCCGTCATATCGACAAAACTGCTAACTATTGATTTTATTAACGCTAAGTTTTTATTCAATAATTTAGTTAGTTACTATAATATCATTATTACAGAATGTCAAGATAATTCAAACTCGAACAGTTTTCACGGATTAAATCGCAAAGGTATATTGCACAAATAACACTTCTTGTATATACCAATATATATATAATGTATATAGATTTAAATATTGTCAAGGGAATTAATGTAAGATACAAATTGTAACCCCTTGGGGAACAATAAAAATTCTATTCTATTCTATTCTATTAATTATACACACACATACGATTGTGTCAGCAATATAGTGTTGTCGCAGCTTATTGTTAGAATAATCGCTAAATGCAAATCGTTCAGTTATTTATGAAAATTCAGTGTCTTATTTTCAACCTTCTACATAATTTCCTCGATTTGTCTCCGTCATTCGCATTCAATCTTTCAGTCCTCGAAATTAGTTGAACTCTAAATTTTGCCTCTGATATTATTCGTTGCTAAAAACATTTCGTATTTATTATATTTAATCTTTTTGTAATTTAATTTGTTTTTTATATTATACTTTATGTGTTTTTTACTTGTTATTTTAATAGTGAGAAAAAATGCACATGGCTTTTTTATTCTTTTTTAAATTTTTAACGCATTTCTCGAACGGATTGAACTGATAAATCCAAACATATATTCATCAAACTTTTTGGAGAAACTTCGAGAAAATTGTGATTGCATTTCGTAAAAAAAATGGAACACTGATTTTATATTGGAACATGATATTATATAAGCTACAAGTTCACATGAAGGTTCTGTCAAAGCTCACGAAGAAAACTACTTCGTCGAAGCTTCTTAATATTTTCCCTAAAGTTGCTCGGATTACGTCGACGTGACGCAGCTTGAAGAGTTTTGTGAGCGGAAGAAAACTTGGCGAAATACGTCAAGTGAGAATAATATATATATTTCCCAATGTGCCCTATTAAAGTTACTGGAAGTACACTTCATACGTCTCTATATTACAAATTTTTTTACATATTGGTACAAATGTAACGCATACGATGAAAAGAAAATATTTCAATGGCGATTTGCATTGCAGCTTTAATACGTAACTTTAATACCAAAAGTTATTTTCTTTACATTTATTTTTCTTTATGATTTTGTGCGAATGCGTGTACATGTAAGTGTGCGAGTATATGTAAGTGTGTGTATGTTGTTACTTTTTTTACAAATATTTTTTAAACTCTGTCACCGTTGGGTAGAAAAGATAACATTTAAATCTACGTATTGTTTACGAGTGTGGCAAATGTTGTCTGACCTTTATACTACTTGTACACTGAAAAAAAGATTGGCTGCTACAGCAAATTAGATGGTAAAATATGGCATAGCATTTTTAATTGGCTGCAGCAGTCAATTTTTGGTTGCAACAACCAATTATTGGTTGCATTAGCCTATCCGCAATGTCAGTATAGGATTTCGATAGGCTAATACAATCAAAAATTGCTGCAACCAATTTAAAATGCTATGCCATATTTTATCATCTAATTTACTGCAGCAGCCAATCTTTTTTTTCAGTGTACTACTTGTCAGATTGTAGTCATTCAGCGCTTACTTCTGCGAGGAACAATTCCTTAGCACCACTGCCGACACACATTTGTCTTAACTTTTGGAGATAATCCTTTTGTATACTCATGCATAGTACATACGACTGTGCGTGAAGATATGGAAACTGCGAGCTACGGTCGTACTATCAATTCCCATTGTCCGAGTTATGATATCATGAAGTTATTATAATCAGATCATATATCTTGTATATAAATGATCTCACGCCGACATTTTCAAAATGAGATATCTCGCATCATTTTTCAGATAAATTTATAACTCGTGTTGCGAGAAAAAGTCGCACCTTATCAAAAGATACATGATGGATTTAGACAGACAAGTGATCATACTCGTGGGATTTTAAATTTTCTGCTTTCTAATTTTCATATTTTTTATTTCGGGTCTGTTAACAGCAATATCACTGCAGATTCAAATGCATAAAAAGTGACTTCAATACATGTGTTTTATTTAGTTTTCCGTGTAAAAATGACACTATACACGTTTAAATGTGTAAATCCATATTTCTATGCATATAGTATGTTATTTTTACACGGAAAGTTAATCACACACATATATATTGAAGTCACTTTTTACACACTTGGATATCCAGTGATTGTCATCTACAATAATTTTGTGAATCTGTTGATTTATGTATCTGCTCTTGCTAATTTACATTTTCTTTTCTTGCATTCGATACATTCAATATATTTTTTTTCTTCTTTTCATTATAGTTATTATCATCATCATTATTTTCAACATCTATATATTTTCTGTCCACTTTTACTTAATAATAGCATTTAGCATGCACACAAAAAACGTGAACAGTAAAAGTAATACTATGGGGATTTAAAATAACGAACTGACATTGGCTTTGAATAATTCTCAGCTAGTCGATTCGCTTACTCCTTACACTTTTCCTACGTACTATATCCCCTATTCGTTGGTGTTACAAATTATATGCTACCAACGATATTCACGCATGAGTATCTATTTCTGTCCACGGGTTGATAGTTGGAATTAATGCACTATGGACTCAGCTGAATTAATGATCGCCAACTCTTCCACGAAATGAAATTTTCCGATGGGTGTTCGCGACTGTATAGCACTAGCCTAGGTTCTTCCCGATAATGAACGAACTACGAAGTTTCGCACGCGCGAGTCTACGCCTCGAGGGTAACTTTTATATCTCTTTGCGCTCGCAGCGAGTGAACATCCGAGCAATGTTACGTCGTTAAACGGGCCACCGTATCATGTTGTAGCGCGTGTTTATCAAGTTTTAGCTTATGCGCGAATTATCTTGATGGTAGATAAACATTCACCGCAGTGAGCTTCGCCGGTGGCAAGTAAATCCGTGCGGCAGAATCTCCTGGATCGTGATTAACATCGAGCTTTTACGTGAATAACGAGAAGACACAATCTCCCTTTGATCAATACCACAGATTTGGCCGAAGGGGAAACTTTATAGTAACATTTAGTTAACGCGTTCGTTGGTGAATGCTTTAACTGAATTAACTACACTAAGAGAAAAATGTAAAAAATTTTAATAAATAATTGTTTGAATAGTATTAATGTAACATTTATTTACGGAAAATAAATATTTGTTAAATAAAATATAATGATAGGTAAATTAAATCGATGGTATCAAATAAATATATGTTTACATTTAGTAAATATTCAACTGGTACTATTCGAATAAATATTTATTAAAATTTAGTACATTTTTCTCTCAGTGTACGGAAGGGGCAAAATTACACAAAAGCTGTTTTTCAGCTTTTGTGTAATTTTCACATGATTCGATTTTGTCTTGTACCAAAGGAGTGGGTTTATAAATATATATTTTTAGCGAAATTTTTTAATGTTACTATATAGTGTATTCTATTCGTAACAAGTCTGTTTCGATAGTGAATTTTATCCTGTCTAATGAACACAATTTAAGTCTCTTTTTAGACATTCAAATTTTCATTTAAATTCCTTCCGTAGCGTTTTCAAGCGGTATCTCTTATATGGCATATGAACTATAAGCTTTTAATCTTCGGACAATTTACTACCAAAGGCTACGCCTCGAGCATTCACTTGATGCAATATTGTAAAATTAATCAAACGCTTATTGCCCATTTCTGAGTACATGCAAAGTACTGAGTTTGCTATGTATTTAATTAATAGTAAAAAAAATGAATAAGACTGTAATAGAAGTAACCACGTGCTATAAATGCGTATAGTTTTTATTGTTACAATCGATGCTTGTTGAATGGCTTCCTGTGTTTTTCGCCAGGCAATTGAGTTAAAATTGTCCTCCAGTAGATTTGTTGTGTAATTTAATCAAAATACGATTGTGTTTCAGTTGTATCTAGCCGGGAGCGTCAACGCCGTAAACATTCTCGTTTAACAGAATCAATATTAAAATACCTATAACGATCGGCTGGATCTTTAATACTTAAATAATTCAATCTTGAATTATAAATATACTATGTATGTACTTGCTCGTATAATTATTCAAAATGGGATGGTTTGTTTGAGTAGACGAGATTATTATTACTAGCACAGTAAGAAAATTATCCGGAGATAAGCGATTCTTTATTTTTCTCCGAGATAATTACTCGAGTCACGGCCGGCTGTGAAAGAGGAGGAAAGAAAAAGAGAAAGAATGCGTGCAGGCTGGAAAAGAGAAATGATATTTGAGCGAAGAGTCGCCAACCGACGCGCTCTTTGGTAGGAAATCTCAAATAAGATCTTTCTGGCAGAATATTACATCGGAAACAAGACACTGTTTCGTTCCTTTGGCACTGGTGTGCGATCGATACGTTTCTTCCTCTCACGCGTCTTGATTTGAAGCTGCAGGGGTTCTAGGTAGATTGACTCGGAAATTCTAATCAAGAATTTCCGAATCAATCTACCCTCATATATCAGATCAACTTTTGTTATTTTATTCTATTTTTGTTTAACTTACCGAAATATCCTGAGATTTCTGCACGTTTGCTTGTAGCCATCATACTAAAATACAGCGCGTAATGTAAACTTTGCCAGGTAACTTATAGGGCTTACATATTCTTTATAAATCTTTAATGTTTTAATATTTTTATATAAATTATATAAAAATATTAATTGTGTATATATATTTTTCACTTTATTTTAGTAGCGTTTAAACTATTTTGTTCTATTAATAACGGAAAAATTAATAAATCTTTGATAATTAATAACTTTCTGATAATAATCGTCGCTTTAAATTATCAGCAACATCGCCGATGTACTTTTGAATCGATTTAACGCAGTTTTACGTTAAAGCGATTAGTTATATCGTGGAATCGAATTTTCGTCTCACTTAGAATAATTTAATATTAATAAAATTTATAGCCACAACAGTAATAAAATTAATAAGTGAGACATGAGTCATAATAGCTTGACTCTATTTTCTCAACCGAAAAGACAAACATTATTCTCGCTGTTCCTCATCCCTCGTAACAACGTTACTTGATGAAATTTTCATTTTGAAAAAATAAGCAGCAAAAATAGAAGCGGGAAGTTGCGTAATTTTTGTAGTGCTCAAACTGATGGTATTAGTGAACCAACTATATATGGAACTTCAGTTGAAAGCTCGAAACCATTGACATTACAAAGTCAAATCTCTTGGCAATGAATGGCCATCGATAAACGTTTCCTTAAACCAACAAAGATCGCATTCATGAATCAATAGATTTATTGGCTAATTTCTCATTGACGGATTTCGCGGCGATTTAACTTCCTTGATATTTGAGAAATATTCTTACCATTTCTTCTCGAACAGAAATGTTCCCTTGGAGAAGAATCAATATTGGTAAAGCGTAAAGAGATTTTTGCGAGGCCATATAAATCGACAAATTGCTATACTTTTCTGTCGTACAGCTTCTGTTGAACGCTTGTTTAAAAATATCGATCGAGAGCCGGCGAGAGGCATTGAGGAAAAAATTTTCTAATGAACTACGTGACTTTATTTTCACACGAAAGACGTTTTTGAAGCATTATCTCAAATTTCTTTTATCCTTGTTTTACAACGAGCATTTTTCATTAATGATGCACTATCTATCACTGTTTGAGACACTTTACTTTCTTCTGAAATAATTTTTAATTATTTTTATTAAGATCAACAATATATTGAATATTTAACGAATATTTTGTAAAATAATTTTTAATAAAAATAATTTTTATATAAATGTAAACTAGTAAAATTCTTTTTTCCATATTTCCAGGAAATAAAAAAAATAAAAATTTTTTTATACGAAATACAGTCATATCTTATATTGAAATTCAGAATATATTAAAAAGATAATTCTGAATTAATGCTCATCGAGTTTCTTGAATGAATAACGCAAATGATATCCACTTTATGCTATTTTATATACGTTAGATCGTAGTTACAATTAACGATAATTATCTTCATCTAGGTCTTTTCATGCCTGACTCGCGATAATCCCCTGTTATAACGTGCAGTTTACGATATTAGAGTTGCCATCAAGTTGGTACCTTGCTTCGAGCTATTATGTCTCGATCCCTCTAAGTGCTTTCGACAACTTACATCATGCTGTAACTTACATAATTCTTTGCCTCGAGCCTGACGATTCGCAGAATACAAATAAAAAACACTAAACAAAGGAGATTAATATTAACTCCCAAATTTGTTTCCCACGCGATTATTTTTGCTACAAAAAAATATTACCGTCGACATATTCGCAAAATATTAAAACATATATTTTATTCTAGTGGTAGTATCTTTACATAATTCTTGTAAAATTGTTACGTTAACGAAGTACAACGCAATTTCCACGTTCAATCTCCGTGCTGTACTCTATGCTTAGAATTAACTTTGAATATCGCTTTAATCTTCTTTGTCAATCTTATCAGCTTCGTCGTACTGAGTCATGTTGCAGCATATTTTTCTTAGTTACCAATACGTCATTAAAACATAAACAACTCCAAAGAAAAGTCGTTTATTTTCATGAACAATGTTCAGGTTCCTCCTATTTTGATCTTCTTTCTTGTACGAATATTAAAATTTACGATAGTTCGCGACGCTGCTCTTCATCTCGAGCTGAGATAAAAAAGAAGAAAAAACGAAGAAGATGCACGAATTGTCTTGATGAAAGTATTCAATTCTTTTTTGTCAGGTCAAGTCGTTCTTTTTACGAGCAGCTTCTCCACCACGTAATCGTGTACTTCTGTCAACTATCGACATTTCGATCGATAGTTGAAGACATATATACGAGAACGCCGAGACGAGATGTCCGCGGGCGTCGGCGATTTCAGAGAAGACTTTTTGATGGCGCATTGCGCGAATGCATCGTTCCGTCGATATTGCGACGACCTAATCAGCAATGAGTATGCAATCGACTTCTTATAGCCGACAGAGGAAGAACTGCAGAGAAAGCTCTTTGTGACTGAAATATCCCCTCTTCTATCTCATTCTCTTGATAAATGATACTTGACAGCGTAATCAATTTTTCAAATGACGTAATTCTTCCCGATGTAAATCATCTCGCTTGTCTCGATGCAATAAATAATATAAATATACTTGCAGTATAAATAAATCAAATTATAAACCTTATAATAGATAAATTGTGATACATATTATAATAGATAGTTGATTAAAATTTCGCGGTGTATTAAATATGTATTTAAATTGTATTTGCCATTAGAGCTCTAGAGAAAATTTCTGTCATATGTGATATTAAATTGAATATTGAAATATGGTATATCGTTAAATATCCATTTTTATAATTTTTTATAGTATGTAGTATTTATAAAGCTTTATCATGAAATTTAATAAATTAAAATATATATAATTGTAATAAATATTAAAATTGTACTAAAAATAGATCGCGATTAATTAAAGAATATGTCTTTTCTCTATGTTTATTCGATATAAGTTAATATCGAATATAATTAAATGCGGACGACACAAATTGATTTCTATATCAATTGCATCTCGCAGCTTTTATTTTGCTC
>NW_017257999.1:1844704-1937828 GCF_001594055.1 Mycetomoellerius zeteki | reverse complement strand
TATCCGCAATGTCAGTATAGGATTTCGATTGGCTGTAGCAACCAAAAATTGGCTGCTGCAGCCAATTAAAAATGCTATTCCATATTTTACCATCTAATTTACTGCAGCAGCCAATCTTTTCTTTCAGTGTGCCTCTCTGTCTTATGATCATTCGACGCTTTGATGTTCTTGTATCTACCTCTATAGCATTTTGCTTCCTTGGCATCCTCAACTGCTTCATCTCTTCATAGTTTTTCCGTAGTGCAGGAATTTGTCAACACTTGCGATCTATTATGCGAGTCACGTTTTCTGTACGCGTGACTGCAATATCAATTTTTTTGCTCTACACAGTTTTTTTGCGTACACTGATCGCGGTCATACCTGATCGCGGTCATATCATGATCAAAATTATTTTAAGGCTGTCTCTTGGCTTGACGGATCCTGTAATGGATTTCTATAACGGCGTCAGGTCGTTGAAGAGAGATTCGAGCATCACGAACGAGTTTTCATAGCAACGCTGGAGATAATCAGTTATTTCTGCTTCCGTCGCAGATCGATCATAAAGCGAATGGAAATTTCTATCATATTTGATTAAAAACTTGAAATTAAAATAGATTGTCCGCAGAACTTGATATTATACATAAAAAATTGTTGACTTCTCCTTTAAATAAAATTCTTACGATTTTGTAGGCGTCTTTTCCTTCTCGAAAGCGATAATAGCCGGAATGTTCTAAAAATATAGTCGAGTAATTAATAGAAAGAAGTTAGAAAATGCAATATTATAATTACGCAACTTTATCAATCGGAAACAGAAGGAAGGAGGAGATAAGTTATTAAAAATTATGCAAGTATGTTATATAATTCTATAGCGATAAAAGAGATGCTTCTATAATAAAATTGTGAATTTTCTGATAAAAATAACGTTTAAATGACCAGAAACTATTGACGATGGCATCGTATTAGATATTTTAAGAGTTGTTTATTTTTTGAAAGTTGCAATCCCGTGGGAAAAGAAAGCAATCTGATTCAATATTTATTCTAATTTAGATTGAATACGATGTACATTGTTTTGTAAATTTTCCTTTCAAAGTTTCAATTCTTATAAAATCAAGACTTATGGGATTTCCTAAAGATTCATAGGATTGACATACGAATAGTTCTTGTTAGTTTTTATACAATAGCTGACACGCTTTCAGTGATTTTTCGTGTACGTCAACGCGATGCTATAAATCAAATTTGCGATGGCACATTAAGGTGTGAAAATATAGTATATATCTTGGTGGTAAAATAGATTCCCGAAAAGAATCAGCCAGGAAGCGATTAATCGTCGAGCTCGTTTGTAATCGCTAAGAAATCGATTTGACGTGCTATATCTTTTACCTTTCGTCGTTCGGCTCTTTAATGTTCCGTTTAACGCAAATAAATTCAATCTACCGTGAGAAACGATATATCGATTCACTTTGATTGAAAGACTACCTTCGTACAAATATATTTACGGAGATGCGCGAAATTATGAAGTACAACGTCGACATTTAAAGTTTCGTAACATTTGATATAACGAACTAATGCATTAAGCTTCGTAAAGAAAACAGAGACAAAAGTTCTATTCCAAATCTTGATTTATCGTTTATAATTCTTTTATAAATTCATTAAACTATGCACAGACGTTCATGTAATCACTTATTTTTCAATATTAAATCTGTGTTTAATTAAAAATCAATTTTTATCTTTGAATCAGCTAAAAATTTTACAGCTTTTAATATTTTATATTTGAAAAATGTTCTAGCTTTTTATTATTTTATTATACCCTTTTTACTATCAATTTTTTTTAAACGTTTTGTATCTTCTTAGTTTATCGATATTACCAAGATTACATTAATGTCACACTTCGAAGATATATGGGTGAGTTTCTATATATTCTGAACATATGACATTTCCTTCCTTCCTTTCTCTATTCTCACAATGATATTTCTTATTCTGGTCTCGAGATTGTGCTGATATTTTGTTACTGTCATGCGCCGATTGCACGAATCGATTTATCGACGATGAAGTCAATATCCCGCTTACAAGCGGGAACACGCATTGCAATCATTTCATCGAGAATCTCTCGGCTGCTGGGACTATACAGCTATTCCGTGTATAATGCAACAATGCTACAAATTTATTTGGTGATTGCCATCGCAATGGTACGCGGTCGGAATCGCGTATCGACTAAACAATTGTCACGAAGAAAAATAGTATTCGAGAAAATTAGTGACACTTTAGCCGGAAATTCGAGTTACTATTCGCTGTAAAAACGAGACGCAGGTAAGCATACATTATAAATAAAATAGCAACCTTCTCGACGCTGAATCGGAAAATAAATCTGTCGATTCGATATCTATAACACGCCAATTTTGTTTCATTTGCTACACCTCTGTATTCGTGTTACCCCGAATGATCTATAAATATTTCCTTTAAATAGTCAGAAATTATGTTAAATTAAATTTAATTTTCTCAAGCGTACAAACATGTCGGAAATGAAAAATCAATAATCCGATACGCATTAACAAGAATTGCGATGTAAACGAGAATTTTATCATTAAAAAACTGACTCTTCTGGGTCCATTTGGTATCCAGTAGTTCTTAAAAATAAATTGAATCTACTTTAGCCATTAAGCGCAGTTATTTATTTAAAAAAAAATTCTGAAAAAAATTATGTAAATCGCTTCGTAGAACACAAAAAGCTTGATTTTTATACGAACTACGCAAAATTTTTACATTCTGCAACTTTAGTACAATTTCTGCGAGAAATTCTGTGAGAAATGTATTTATAACATCTTTTCTTTCGAAATCGAATAATGGCATTTCCTTCGATCCACACGAATGCGCGTGGGAGAAGATTTATAGATATTTGTAACCTTATAAATACAACCGACCCTCGTTAATCACACCTCTCGACTACTGTAAATAGAAATAATCGAAATACTCTTTAAGAAAAAGGTAGCTCGTAAAAGCGAGTTTAATTAGATCTTGAAATACTTGAATCATCGTTGAGTCACAAGATGCTCGTTTTTCATCATTTACTTATGCAGCGTCAATCCGTTTGCAACATTTATCAATAAGTTTCTACGTATATTTCACGACGAAACTCTACGTCAACGTATGTGCTCTTAACGATCAATAAAATATATTTTATAACTTTTATATGTGAGAGGATAACTCTTATCCATGATAAAATGTCTTCTCTTCAAGAAGAAAGTTTTATTATAACAAACGTATACGTTTAATGATCGGAACACGACCAAAGGATAAAATTGTGCCATCAATTCTTATCCGGAACTTCCGTATAGCGTGGGACGTCGTGGTTACATGGTAAAGCGTCTCTGAAAAATTGAGCGATCTCATTGTTTCTCACTCGATCGCAGTGGCAAGAAATTGTCGAGATTTACGCTGCATTAAGCAGTACACTTTGTGTCTTCTTGCATGTAACATATACTGTCCTTTATCCATTTTGTTTCAATTTTTGTTTGCTTCAAATTCGGGATAAAAAGAATCTTTAATTAAAGGAATCTTTAAATAAATCGCTTTTGAGTATAAATAATTATTGTGAAGAAGAAGATAGAAATTTGACCTCATACTTTCTTATAAATTTTGAATAAAAATATGTAACAGAATTAAATTTTTATGAGATACATATATAAATGTTTTACATAATTATATAAAGAGTATAAAATAAAATTTTACGTGAAATATTTTTAAAAATCTATTTTTTTTTAAAGAAAAAATGACTTATAATTGCATCAACCATGTGGATTCATATCCCTGCAATTCGTTAGAGGAAAACACATTAAATGCAGACGTATTCTCGGTAATCTCGGTGCTAATACCTGCAAACGGGAAGGAATTAACGGTGGCAAATCACAGAGTGTCATCCATGCGGTAATAAGCTTTGAAATGAAACTTATTGCAGATCCAGCACTATTTCTATCACCTATTAGCATAACGCTCTCGCGTTAATAACCCAGAATCAGTTTCAAAACTCATTTTATTCGCGTTTGCACCTTTGTCCTCAACCTCTTCTGCGATACGCTACTGACGTGAAAATTAATTTTCTGTTTCAGAGGCTGATCGCTGAACTCAATAAGGAACAGGAGGCTTTCATCGCTAGCAAGCAAACAGGCGAGAAGGGTGAGGCTGTTGCACCGTGGGTTGGTGCGCCAAATGAGGACGCGCTGCGTGAGGAGTGCTTGTCCCTCTCGACCGTAATTATCTTTTTCATCCTCTTTGTCATACGAACGTAATCAATATGGATACTTTAGTATTCGTTTAGCACTTTAGTATTACTCCTTCGAGACACAAAAAAATGGGTATTTTTTGAAGGTCTTAAAACTTTTTTTTAGATTTCTATTCATTTATTAACACGCCTTTTCCTTATTTCAAATCAGCACAAAATTTCAATATAGTAATAACTTGCGCATTTCGAGATTTCTTTGTTTTGTTTATGAATTGTAAAAGCTAATTCGTGGTCATTCTCTGAATATGATTACAGAATGTATATGTTGTCTTATTCATCAATTAGTGTTTTATACAGAGAGTGTAAAACTTTTTTATATTTTATTATTGGAGAGATTAGATTTTGTTGTGATTGATAGTTACTAATTCGTCTACGATATTAATTTGTTTTGTTGATACAAATTTGTCCGCTAAACTATTTATGTAGATATTGCACAAGATTATTGCACAAGATTATTGCACATTGGATGCATAAAACTATCTTTATTAAATTTAAGCACTTTTATTTGACGTATGAAACAGTGCATTTCGAGCATCGCTATTAAATTTTGCACAGAGGAGATATAAGACGAATTTATAAATTATGCGTCACAAAGATAACAGTGCATGGTAAAATTTGCATTTATTAACTATTATATCACAAGAATGACGTGGAAATGTCACTGGATTTTTCTCATTCTCATATTCTCGTTTCATAATATTTTTATTTCATTTAGTTTCATTACATTTTTATTTCATTTCAGTTTTATCACATTTTCTAATATAAAAGTCTTAAAACTACAATCGAATGTCATTAATAAAAATAGTTTCATGCAACATGCATTGAAAATTTTATGCGATATTTTTGATAGTCATTTCTGTCCATTTTTTATACGCCTAAAGTTGGCATTTAGATTTAATTATAGCGCAAAAAATAAATCTTAAATAAAAGTCAGAAGTCATGTTTTATAATTTAACGAAATAACTTTCTGGAACAGTGTTGTATAATTAATATGTAAAAATAATATGCGATGTATATACATATATATATATATATGCAAAATTTTTCCATAATTACAATAAACATGTTTCTTCCAGTGGAGAAATAATAATATTGCTATAATAATATATATATATATTTGTTTTAATGATTTTAATTATTATTTTATAACTTGAAACTGCTGGTAGTAATTAATTAGAAAAAATATTTCCATTTTTGAGAAAAGAATGTTTCCGTTGTTTATTTATACTTTGCTATTTTCTTACGCATCGTTATAAAGGATCACGAATTTGGCTTTAGTCAAGCCGGCAGAATTAAACGAGGATTCAACCTTCTCATGGATTTCAGGATCGACGTAATTTCGTGAGAGCACCACCACCAGGCGTAGAATTTGCTTGGGATTTCGAAGCTGTTCAGCCAATGGCACAGGCCACCCTTGCCCTGGATCCGAATCTTGAAGCTATGAGGTTCGAGCTTGTCCCGAAAGTGTAAGTAGATTAAAATATGCCTTGTTATAACGATCCATAATGTCGCTCTTCCACTCTATTTATTTTATATCACGAAAATGTCGAAAATAATAGGTTTACATTTTTCAATTAATTCTCATTACTTTAGAATTTTAAATGACTTTATTAATTAAAGCTAAATTCATTATAAAGCAAGTATACGTTATAATCTTGCATACGCGTTATATGCGATATATAAAATTAATAATTATGATATGTATTTTATGTTGTAAAAATAAAATTGCGCTCGGAAAATCACAATTTTGATCGCGCAATGATATATTATAAAAAATTAAATAATTATATTGGTTATTACATTATCGTTACGTTTATGTTAGTTATTCCATTGTCGACGAATGAGAATTATAAAGTTTGTATTAATTATAAAGTTCATTATCAAAATATAATTTCCATTATGAAAATATAATTTAATTTTATTATATATATAATTGACTTGTTCATTAATTGAACTTGTTTTCTCAAAGTACCGGAGATCATGTTCAATTAATTTTATATTCTACGAAACATGAAAGCTAATTAAATTACGTCGTAACATGAAAATAATGCATTTTGTTGTGTGTGTCCTCGTAATTTCGTCTATTTCAGTAAAACAATGCATGAAATAGAGAAAAAGGTCAGAAAAGAATTTTATAATGGATTGATAACGAGCAGTCAATAAAAATATCGATAAAAAGTTAATGCACAGTTTGCTCTCTTATTATTACTCGATTTAAACGATTAGTTGATCTCACCACTTTGAAATTGACTGCGTTTCCCTTTCAAGACCTCTGTATATAAATGTCAAGGGCTACAGAGCTAAAGCTAAGCCCATTACCGCGCGAAAGTGCCGTGCAAGAATATAAGTACATTATGTTGATTTAATTGTCTCGACGATTAATCGGTTTGCAACTTCGATGAAACTGTTGCGAAGCGCAACATTAATTAGCGTGAACGCGAATCCTGATCCCGGAACCTGATCCCTTCGTTGAAACCCCTTTATCGATTTCGAGAACTCATCCGACCTATTTGCGGTAGTATATCCGAGGAGAACTTCTGGCGCAACTACTTCTATCGGGTGTCCTTGCTGCGTCAGGGTTACGAGTTGAACGCGATGGCCAGCCAACAGCAAGCGGAAAGCAACCCCAATCAAACGCTCGCCAGCACCGATAGCATCGATCATACTCAAGGTAATTCGTTTACTCTGTTTTATTTTTTTTTCTCTGTTACGTAGAACGGTTTGCGTAGTACGCCGACGTTGGCATTGCCACGTGATTAGGTTCTTCAGTTTTGCTCGAGAGCATCGTTGCTCGACGCGCTTCCTGATCTGTTAATATCGATTACGAAGCACGCAGCTTTCTATAAAACTAAAGGGGATATCCTATATGCCGCTAGAATAGACATAGATATTAATGAGCCAAAGTCTATTCAAAATTTTATATTTAATTGAGCAATGTGTACTTTTAAATGAAAGTAAAAATAGCTTTTATACTATTGTGATTTCAATCAAGATGTCCAATTAGACAATTATGATACTAATTATTATATGTTAATTCTATTCGTGATTCTCAACGTAATATTCGATCAGATTTTTCGACTAAAGTATTATTCATTAACAGTCGGAAAATTGCAATTGTCTACGCGGCCAGGACTTCCCCTTTGACGTCGCGGCACGACGTCTTGCCGAGGTAAACTCCGCCGAATTGAATGATGCAAGCTGCAAGATGCAACCTGCGGAAAAGGGCAGAGAGATCGGCGACGTCGCGCTGCATTTACGCCTAATTTGCAATTCCGATTAGCAGCGTCCCACGATGGACCTTTTTGCATGGTGTGGAGTTTTTGAGATGGTGTGTCTGTAGTGGCGTACGTTTTCTGTGCAAATGTCATGCCGGATGCTGGGAACGTATTGATCCAAGGGAAGCCCGAAATTATCATCTAAAATTTAATCGGCCGAAGATGCCGTTTAACGTCTTTAATATTTGACAAGATTATCGAATTTGAAATTGAGTTCGTGATTACTACGACTCAGACGCATACAGCATTGCATTTACGTAATCCACGTGAAAGTTAACGCAGCATGAAATCGATACGCTGATATTTTGATACAAAGTTGATATTACATAATGTATCATGATATCACGATATATTAATAATAATTTCTTCATGTATAATTTCATTGTGCGTATAAATTCATGTGAGAATAATTTACGTTGGTAATAATTACTAATAAGCCCCATGTTCTTTCATGTGTGTGTGTGAAACACTATAAATACTTAAATTAATTTCGTTCAACAAAAGGAATTTTGAACAAGACTTCATCCCTTCTACCATAAACTAAATGATAGAAGGGATGAATACGGAATTTTATTCGAATTACATTTTTCGGGCGAAGCAGTGTAATTTAACGTAGATCGTCGACGATCTGTTCAATGCGTTCCATCGTGTACATGAGCTTTTGCACGAAACGTGGTGTCACATCGGAATTACGGTATTGGAGAAAGAGAGAGAAAGGGAGAAAGAAAGAGTAGAAGTCTCCGTTTATCTTGTGATCAATCCTTAATTATGCAAACAATGTAATTGCGATCGGTGCAGATGAATTAACGGATTAGGGAAAATTCTCGGTGGTCGAGTCGGGAAATCGATTATGGGGAAATGGGCGAACGCGTTGAAATGTCCTTAAAGCCAAAGATTATTCTGTGAATAGGGATCTGGGTTGCTGTTACTCTTTCTCTCTCTCTTTTTCTCTTTCACGTTCCATCTCTTCACCGCACCGTGTCTCCGATCATTGAACCGAAGACTCTGTCGTCTCTCCTTTGAGTGGAGGAAAGATCCGATTTCGCTCCAGTTCTAGTGTATCGCGAGAAATTGAATCGGAAAGAAAATGCTTGGAAATTCAGTAATATTCGGTCGAAGAAATACGAATATCCCAAATATTTCTCAGATGATGAAAGAATCGTATTTTCACATTCTAAGATTTACGAGCGGCATTTCGCAGTATCCTTAAATGTCGAGAAACATCCCGGGGACTTTCTCTGACATTTAGACCGTGAATAAAGATGACTTTTGTCGCCAATATAAATGTAATATTTCGATTCCATTCGCTATTTCATCGTGCGTGGCTCAGTCCCGAATAATAATAATCGGTCTTGACATTCTTGAAAAATATCACATACGAAAAAGTCCTATAGTATTAATATGTCATATATATTATAGATTTTCGTATGCGATATAGATTCAAGAATAGATTCCTTAGAATCACACTCGCGTTAACAGTTACTTTCGTGAAAATTTAGGACGCGCGTGTTTAATTTAGCGATATCTCATGCTTAAATTAATTAACTGTCATTCCTCCTTCGCGATTAGATTAATCAAGGTCCTTTCGCGTTGCTGGAACTGGGCGCAATCGGCTTCGGCAAATAATCGAGGCACCCCTGTTCATTTGCCGATCGTTTGCGTGCGAAATCAGGTTCCAGTAGACTTAGTGTTAGTATTAGATACATAAATACACGTGCTAATGTACATAATAACACGCATCCTCATGTACACGAACACGTACATACGCGCACCCCTACCCATATAGTTTAGCCGTCAGTGTTGTCTTGCGAACAGTTCAAATGACCACTGGCCAGACAACCACCACCGGAGTCACGACGGCGAGCAGTAACAGCGCGCTAGCCGATTCGCCAGGTCACGAGTTCGTATCCGATACCATGAGGGTCTCGGACACAGACCTCGAGGAGGTCCGAGAGGGGATGAAAAAGCTGGGGATGCAGCCACCGAAAGGTCAGTCGTTGATCGTTGGTCGTCGTTAACTTTCCCGCACACGAGATCAGTTGCGATCTGTCGATCTCGCCGTCTCGATTGCTAATTCTCGTGGCTCTCCCCGCGATAATCTTCGCCGATAAGATGCAAAGATATCACGGTGATGGCAAGAAACGAGAATAAGACTCGGTTCCTAAATGGATTGCGGTACTCGCAGAACGGTTTGACTTTTAAATGAGAATTTCCGAATTTCTATGACGGCAGATTGTATTTGTGGAATTACTTTTGTCTAGAACGATTTACATCCAGAGACTCTTAGATTTCCCCCATTTCCTTGGTTTTCATTAGTTACGACCACCAACGAGATTTTGCATAATTATGTGAAGCCGTTCTCCTTATTTGCTGGCGATTAACGAACGGTACCAAGCAAAATTGAAATACTAATTGTATGGAGTTTGCTCCATACTAATTCAATCCTTATATAATTGCAATTTTTTATTATCATTTCTGCAAGTCTTTAACTATATAAAATTAGATTTTTAAAAAAGATCTACATCGAATGTGATTATTCACATTATATAGCTTTTACAAATATAGTTTTGGAGGAACGCAGAGGTCGTTCCAGGTAATTACGTTCCGCTAAATTGTGTCTCGTTAAATAGCAAAATTTGTTATCGGCTAAGAAATGCAGTTCTTGAAAACTGTTTCTTAGCCGGAGATTATGTACCATTCATTGATCTTACCAGCAAAACGGAAACGGGTCACCGAGGTGATCGATGCAAGAGCTCGATCTGTGCCACGACACGGTCCAAGAGTACTCTCCTCGTGAGTATGAAATTAATGCCACCGCGCGAAAAGCCTGACCTTAATTTCTCAATGTGTTACCATCACCACCAAGCTAGTGTCGTTTCTTACGTAGCTTCTCTGTACATCCCTTCAATCTTCCTGTCTGTGCTTTCTTTAGGAATTGCTTGTTTCCGAATTCTTAGTGTGTGGCAACGACGTGCCCTCGTGCGTCATGTCGTTGCCAATGTTGAACGTGTGTTGCGTTTAAACGTCTCTCTTTCTTTTTTTTTCTCTCTTACATGGGCGCTTTGACTAAACGACCGCTTTTCATTCTATTTTGTCAACAGCCTAAAAGAAGAGGAGAGTGCCCCCCAAATGCCATTATCCAAAGCACACCCCTCAGAGATATACATGCTTCCCACTCTCGAAAACTGACAATTTCAGTTCTTGCGATACCGAAACTTCTTCTCGCGTCTCTTTCTCTCTCCCATACCTATTTCCGTCTCTTTTCTTTCTTTCTCTGTTTTTTTCCTCTTTATTGCTCCGTTTCTGTTACGTTCGATCGCGAAACCACCCCCTCCTTGACACGAACGTTTCCACGGGATGAACAGCGTGTTCCTTCTTCGCGGATATTCCGTTTCCGATCGTCGGCAGCCCACGCGATTCCGTGCCAGTCGCAAGGATCAGCTCTATTAAATGCGACGTCGAGTACGAATCGACGAAGAAGTTAGTATGCAAAGTGTGAAACGCCTCCTCTATGATTACGGAACGAAATGAACGCGCGTAAGAAGCAGCAAAGTCCGATTTAAAAACATTAGGCGATCAGATCCGTCATTGAAAACATAAATTAGTGTGGTAGACAAATTTTCACGTGAAGTAGCGTTTCAGTCTCTCTGTTGTTAGTGATTGTAGTGACTTTAGAGAGTACTCGATTTATATAAAAATCTCTCGAATTTTACTTTCACGTAGAAGAGGGCTGAAATGTCTTGAACGGACACTCTGAGGGCATTTTTATATTTCCAATTAAGGGCATACCTTTTAACGGCCGCTCGTTGTACGAAGAGACAAGCTGTTACTGATCGGGAGAAGCGCAATATATTTTTGCGCGATCCTTTTAGATACAAGTGTCACGATGCATTGGGGAACGCTTAGTTCCGGCATTCGACGAGACAAGTTTGCAATCAGCGCACGTTCGCTGTAACGCGTATCGCAGCAAAGGGATTAAGCAAACCGAGAGAAGCATACGTATACGTATATATAGCCGGGTGCAATGCCGCGTGATTATGACGTGGATATCGTTATTATTACTGTCACACTGCGAGGTCATTGCACTGATTGTCATTAAACGCTAATATCTGAATCAGTAATGAGCCTAGAAATGAGACAATTCACGTCGCAATCAGGCCGGTGATGACGAATTGAGAATCGACGTGGGAAGCGAAACGCTGGCGAACAGCGTCGGGGACAGGCAAAAATTCAACAGAGAAAAAAGAATATTTTAAACGCGAGATACTCGCAATTTTAATTTGGAAAATGTTAAAAGTGATATTTTTTATTTTGAATATTTATGTCGAGCAGATGTATTTGAAATTTTGCCCAGGCCCTTTGCAAAGGCACGCTGAGCTCGTCGAATCGCGAAAAATCGAACATGAAATGCAGTGGAAAAGAGAAAAGGAAACGTTAGATAAACAAAACGTCGTCACGTCGAAACGTTGCGCGCACGTACGCGAATGTAATGAATAAAACAAGATGCAAACAACAATAAAAGGGAGGTTCCGCGAGAGAACGAAGAACGAGAAAGAAAATAACGTACATACACAACCGGAGTAGTAGCAAAAAGATATTCAGCTACGTGTATGTTTGGCCGTTTTGCCATTGCCACTCTCTGTCTCTCTTTCTCTGTATCAATTCCAATTAATCTAGCCTGTTCTCGATTCTCTCCGTGTCTTTGTAAAGCATAAATAAGCAACTAAGCAGAAATGACGACCGAAGAAAAGTATAAAGAAATCGGGAAGTGTAACGCAGTTATTGATGAAACGCGAGAGATTACGTTGCGCAAACTGTAAACTTAATTATAAGTATATCTTCGTAAGAGATTAATTAAATGGAGACCTAAGGAAAATAAAAGAGAAATATATATGTATAAATATATATACTACTGCTAAATAAAATATAAAGACAGTGACGCGATATTTGTTAATCCGAAATTTTTCCTCATGATCCACCTCGCGATATCACTTGTCTCCCCTTACT
This sequence comes from Mycetomoellerius zeteki, assembly GCF_001594055.1. Taxonomy (NCBI): domain Eukaryota; kingdom Metazoa; phylum Arthropoda; class Insecta; order Hymenoptera; family Formicidae; genus Mycetomoellerius; species Mycetomoellerius zeteki. The sequence goes on along the minus strand of NW_017257999.1, from coordinate 1,925,291 downwards.
ATTAATCAAGTTCCAAGAAAATCTGCAGATTCTTGTAAAAGTATATCGAAGAAATGAAAATCTTAAATTGTGAGAAAAGAGAGACGATTTCGCGAGAACCGGGTTATTGATGGAGAGCATTTGGATTTTTATCGCGTCGCTGTAAAATTCGTTGAATGACAATACGTGTTTTACCGGGAAACGAGCTATAATACCGCTGGTGCCCGGCACTCTCGTGGGTGGTGTAGCTATTGTAGTATTTTTCTTTCGATACGAAAAAAGCGGCTGCCGGAGAGGGGGGGAGGTGCGACCCGTATAAGCGACACCTGATCGTCCGCTGATGGGAAAAACGGAACAGGATAAATTAATTATGCGCGCGGTGAATTTTTTTCCACGCGGACAGCAAACGATTGGGTAGAACGTAAATGCGTCCGACGAGCGATTCGTATGCGTCTATCGTAGAGATTTATGCGAGAGATGCGTTTAACGCCTGTCGGGAAAAGAAGATAAAACGAACGCACTTTTGCGATCGGTAAAACCCCGCCCGCGGCGATGCGATGTCCTATAAATTATTGAAGTAGCGTTAAGAATTCTGTTTTTCTGTTAAAAATTATTATAATATCGCAGGGAACGTCGACATTAACAGTATTACGATGATTAGATAGATTACAGGGTTTTATTTAATACTTGCGTTTGGATTTTGTACATTTATAGTATTTTATCACGTGAAGTCAGCAAAGTTGAGTCTTAGTTTTTTTTTTTAAGTTGAAAAGATCATACATTTCATACGTATTGTTTAATTCACCATCCGCCATATGCTGCATCGCTTTTTTTATCTTTACATTTATATATATTAAAATTGATGGGAAGATACAAGTAAAGGATTTGTAGAGATGCAGCATGATTATCTTGAAGTAAAATAATGAGCGATACGATTTTTTCGCACGTTATAGCATTTATATTTGATTATATTCTATTTTTGTAGCATTTATATTTTATTATATTCTATTTTTTTTAATTTAGTATATACTATGTACAATTTTATGGAGGAGACGATTTTTGTAAAAATGTGCACGAAAATATCGGATTATTTGCTTTCGTGCAGTCCAATAAAAATCGATGACAACTGAATTATGACTCTCGCTTCTCGGTGCGCACTTTTTTTCTCCGCACGACTTTTCCGCGTCGGGGATATTGAAATTATCGTCCGACATATGTAGGTAAGGACAAATCGATAGACGGAAAGCGACTTTGAGTAAGCATTTTTAGTAATTCATGTTATTTCGAGAAAGAAAAACGTCTCGCGAGACGGCCGGCCGTCGCTGTTATTTCCTATCATTTACTTTTCTTAGAGACAGCTACGTCCAGGTACATTTGAGCTGAGTCTTAGGATTACCCGTAAGCTCGTTTTAGTTGTTGGAGCGTAATACGGGGATAAGACAGGCGATGCGACTGGAAATGCACCGCAAGAAGATATTATTCAAGGTTAAACATTCTTAGAGGCTGCAATATTTATATTAATGCCTACTACCACTAGTTTATTCTCGCACAATTTTTAAATCTACGCACGTAACGTTAGATAATTTCGCGCTTGAACGATGATTTATTTTAATGTAACGGTGTCCAAAACCTGCGTTTAAACTAGCGCGACTAGAATAAAAAAAAATGTATGCGATTTGAAATTTTATATAAAATTTTATATAAAATTTTACTCTCTCCCGAACTACAGGTCGTCAAAAATGAAATCCATTTTAATATTTTTTATTTTGGTGTTTTTTTCGCAATGATCCTCTCGGACTAAAATTACTTACTCTTATATTCGCTTTTTGGCACGTGCGTACAGTATTGATTTTTATAACTTTATATTTATCTATATAGCACGATTTTGGACACCGTTGGCTTGAGGATTGAGAACGCAACGAGGATTATTCTCGCGATAGTGTACCTATGAATAATCGCATTCCCGAAGCGTTTAAGTCGCGATATTCCGATATATTAATTACTTTTGTAATTGCGAGTCAGTCACTTTTGTAACAAGTACGTTAAGCGAAACGTGATTAACTCTAGCTACTCCTCCCGGCGATTCGCTGTAATTTCCAGAGAGTTATATAGTCGGTGATCGTGTGATAAACGTCGTCGTCGTCGTCGTCGTCGTCCGCGAAACATAAGCGTAGAAAGAATAAGAAAAAACGCACGATCGCGATCACGTTGTACTCGATAATCGTGTAATATATCCTTTCTCTGTCTTTCTTTCTCTTTCTCGCTCTCTTTCTTTCTCTTTCTCTCTTTCTCAAGCTACTAACATATCCTTGTCTTTAACGCGCTTAACGAACCGAACTCAGAGCGAAAGCTTTCGAAACACAAACGTCGAAGCCTTTCCCTCTTGCTTTCGTTGCTCTCGTGTTCTCTTTCTCCATCCCTTTGATTTCTCCAGTTCTGTTTAATTTGAGTTTTGCTCCTCCTGATACTTTTACAATTTACACAATACACACACACACACACACACTCATACAGGTACACACTTTAAACACATAAAATAATTTCCGTGCACAAGAAACTCAGATATTCAGCGCGGAAACACAAACAGACGAAACAGACAGACAAACAAGACCAGAGTGTGGCCCTCTCTGCAAAATAGCTACAACGCTGCTTGTGCCTCTCCGCAGAAGAAGATTGGGAACGTGAATTGGAGGCCGAGCTAAAGGATTACGAGGTTGTAACGGGCAACAATAATGGTGGCAGCAGCGGCCAGGAGAGGAGCGTCGCGACGGCCACAAAAGACACCGCGGCCAACGATAATGATTGGGAGAAGCAGATCGACGAGCTACTCGCCAATGAGGACGACGAGGACCTCAAGTGAGCCGAGGAGATCCTCTTTGTGACCGGATAAAAGGGTCGCTCCACGTTGAGATCCCGCGCGAATAGCGAGATCGGCGTGCTGATTTTCGCATTGAAACTTTCTCTCTGATACAGAGAAGCTCGCGAATTTCTTTTGTACATTATTATATTTTCTCGTTAATCTCCTGATCGGGACCGTACATTGCCGTACAAGAAGGAGAAAAATAAAACACAAAGCGATACTCTGCGAAGATCGAGTCATTGATGAACTATTTTATTTTCTACGAGATCGAATCGACCGATGGATTGAGGCTCATATTGTGCGTGCGTTAATTTTACGATATCGTAACGCTATTTTTTTAAGGAGAATCTATTTTATATCTATTTGATCCAATGACAATTTGTTCTATACATGCTTTAACATATAAGAAGAAAGACTAACGAAAGTTTGGCAAGAGCGATTTAATTTTTTTTTTTTTTAGATTTCGATTGTACTTTCTTTCATTCGTTACGTAAAGAACTCGTGCTACTTAAGGACGGCAATCTCTCATCGTCGTCGTATATTGACACGAAAACTTAAAAGTCCAATCATTGAGATCGATAGGATTCTTTTCGCGTATTGGCTTCTTTAACATGGAGAAGCTGCGAGAGTCGTGTTTTATTTTGGCTCGCAACTGTCTCCGCATGAAATCCCGGTAAAATAGAATACATGAAACCGCCCTTTCGTAGTTACAGAATATAGTTACAGGGGAGCGTCTCAAAAGAATTCCTCCTTTTATTTCGATCCATCGTCGATCTCCTAAGGGAAAGAAACGCGAATAAAAATGACGCGAGATTCTTTGAGATTCGTCTCGTCCTCGAGAAGTGTGTATCGGGATAAAACGTAAGGGTATAAATCGGAAACCGCACGAAATATTTCCGACACACGGGAAATCACTGCTGTAACGACAAATGTGAAAATCGTAGCTACATAAAGGATAAAAGAGAGAAAGATAGAAAAGAGAGTCTGCCCATCGTTTTCTTTTCGTTTCTTTTTTAATTTCTCGAAAAGAAAAGCAGCTTTTTTACGATCCTCGAACACGATGAACACGATGGTCCTTTCTCCTCCACCACTGCCGTTTTACAGCTTGGTGGTGCAGCAGAAAGACTCACGTATTCGTACGATTTTCATCAAATATATATATATATTCGTATAAATCTTTGTGCTTCTATCTCCGAACTACAAAATGACATCCGGTTGTTGTAACTCCAGAGAGAGAGAAAAATGTTGGAGAACATATGAATTAATTAACACCACAAGCTTATGTCAATTATCGGGCGCTCTTGTCCGAGAACGTAATGTTGATTGTAATAATAAATATCTTCAAAGTTGTGTGATATTAAAGTAAAATTAATTTGAAGCTTAATCGACGGAGATGCATGGCAACACGGTTGTTATTATACGAACTCTCTTCATCGTGATCGAAGGATCGACAGTTTTTCAAGATAAATTACACTGCCGTGTGCCGAAGGACACCGTTTCGAGTGCGGATCGACGATTACGGTGGTTGGTGGTGCATTTTTTGCGAGTCTAGGTCGCCCTACAAAATTAACGGTTCTCGAATAATTATGAAAAAATTGTTTTTCATAATTTTTAAATGTATTAAAAGATCTCTATCTCGTAAGTGGACGCTTCGAAACTAAATGCGCCGCTGGTCGTCATCCTTTCTTTACAAGCCGACGCTTTATCGCAACGGCGCTTTTCGTTGTTGATTGCCAGCAATTATCGCTGATCGAGAAGCGATACAATCTACGAGAACATGTCAAAGACAAAGATTGATTCGACTAATATCTGTAATCTGATGAACTTATCGTGACTTTGCGCGGAATGTCCTACGATTGGAAAAGCGGAAAGGCACTAGATTTAGCGATGTCTTTTGTTCAGCATGTATGTTTCTGGCGAAATCCGTAGATAAGATGCGAAGGTTGTTGTCGGCGACGATGACGACAACGATGACGATGTTGAAAGGAGAATGTGTCGTCTTTTAATTCGTTTTTGTCGATCACGGAAGTGTTCCGTTATGCGTTGTTTGTATTGTGTCAAAGTGAATTATACGCTGTAAGAATGACATGTTCGCGTTGTCTGTACGGACGAAATATCGTAATAAATCATTGCATTGACAGAAACTCTAATGGAGCATATATTGCGCTGTTTCATTTGTAAAGGCTCGAGCACAAAGATTATCTAACTTGTTCCCAACAGAGTCGTAAATCAACGCACAGGGATTGATGTTAAACGTATGCCATAACAACTCTAAAAACAATTATGACATATACAAATGTGCATTTTACAACTCTGTTGATTTACAACTCTATCCGAGACAGTTACGATAATATTTGAACTCAAGCCCTATCTTGTAAAACACGCCGGCAGGAACGAGGTTTTCAGTTTCGATTGCATGAAAAGTCGCGCGGCGCAACATTTTGTTGGGGCAACATTATTCTCGGTGTGACATACCGTCCAATTGTCCTCTGGCCAACGGAAGAAACGGGAAGAAACAGTTGACTTTCGGAGTTAGATTCTTGCGACAATAAAATCTCGCGTTACGCGAAACTACGGTGTTTACCAAAAATATTATTGATTAATCGCACAAAGTAGTATCCTCACGTGAATTATAAAGAAGAACAACAGTTTTATCGGGATATCTTCTCCGTGCAGACAAACGGGTCTAGCTCAGGTCGCAAGAATTTGTCGCGTTCGCATGTTAACGTAACATCAAGTAACGCTTATAATGAGATCATTATCGTGCCAATGGCACGAATATAACAAAAGGCAGAACGCGAGACACGTACGAAAAGGTGAACAAACGTCGGATCGAAGCGAACGAATGAAGGCAACTGGATTTATAGTGGAAAAAAGAGAACATGGACCCATGAGTTTAATTACTGTTCTTATACGGTTTTATTACTTGTGTCTAATTACCTATAATAAATTTTGGCGGATGAATTTTATTGAATAAGTTATCGTCATATATTTTTATCGTACATCTGATGCTAAATATGAATTGTTTGACTAGTGATTTTTATCACAAGAATGTGAGTTAGGTCTATGTAAATGTATACTGAAGATATAAAAATATTTGCATTTCACAATCGCGGAAAGTAGATGCATTTCAGAATCGCGATAAAAATAAAGTGTTTAACAAAGAAGTAAATATTTGCGCATTAAACTCTTATTTTATAAATCCTTCAAAAGGTCCGCGTTTTCCACTGTAAATCCCGTTCGACGAATAATAAATCGGGAATAAACAATCATCAAGCAGGTCGACATTTGCGTTTCCCGTTGAGATGTTCGTTTTGCGTCGTACACCGTTGCACGTCAAATCCAGGTGTTTAGTCAATTTATATACCATGAATTACTTTTTCTATCCCTCCTTTCAAGTAGTCATCCCCGGGACGAAAGGAGTACCGCGGTAATGCGATAAGATCGTTTCTCCAGAAACCGCACGGCGAGCGGCTTATACGATATGTATTATTATATCAATACTTCTCTCACAACTCGAGAAAAAGTCCGCTCGCGTTCGGCTGTGACCGCGCGAGCCATTTGAAGAAATAAAAAAAAAAACGCTGCTTCATCCGCGTTCATCTTTTCCCAAAGAGAAGCTCGTTGTAAAGTTTCCATTCGTGTTTTTAGTCGATAGGCTTGTAATAAGATTTACTTAAGGAGGCGCAATTCACCCAGGCCTAAGTCTGTCGAAGTAAAGCAAAGGCGATAATCGCATTTATCCGCTCTCTTTATTATTATGCGCGGGTTCTCGAGGGAGCCCAAGAAAACAAAACCTTTGTTCCTCTTCCTCCCAAATCCTTCGACTGTACAAATATATAAAATCGCGAGAAAAAGAATTTCTCCGTCTCTTTCTCTCTCTCACACACCGGCCGAAGTGATTTAAAAAAAAAACGCGAGATTTATATATGACATAAAATTTTTCGCGCGCAGAAACGTCGTCCTATCTTCCGCGAAAACGACAGGAGATAAACGCGATGGCCAGAAATCGAGGTGTACTTCGGCAGAATAATAAAGTGAACTCTGTGAATTAATTGTGTAATAAAGCTATCCTACGGTACTGTGCATTCACACTCATAAAAAGAAAATGAAAATGAACATACACCCGATACCTATATATACATATATGTATATGTATACATGTATACATATGGATAAATATATATATATGTATATATTTGTCACACTTGCGCGATAAATATATACATATATATGTGTGTTGTTGAGACTCTATTGAAAGTATGATAATATATTATGAATATTATAATGAGAATATAATGACGCAAGCATTAAGATAAAACTATTGAAAAAAATTATTAATGTAATTGGGAGAATGTAACAATAAAAAAGTCGTAAGAAATAAAATAAAATAAAATATTACCTCTTATAAGCTAATGTTTCTTCTACCTTAGCACCCCGTTTTCAACAAAATTACCTAATTACAAAATACCATCCTAATAAAATATTTTTAAATAAAGATCTTTATGGAAAAAAGATATAAAAATTTTATAATACTCATATCAAATCGTTTACATGTAGATATAAATATAATATTTAATTTAATATCTTATTATGTATATTAAAATAAATTTTTATTATATACGTATCATTTGTATCAATATTTACAGATCTCAAAAAAGGTATGTACATTACTTGACATTTCAATCTCATACATTCCACTTGAGTTGAAATTCATACTTATTTTCATGAGATTATCATTATTGTTATCGCTGACTACCCCAAGTAGAGTATTTACCAGTAATTGATAACAAAAAAAGATCGCCGCATATATAAAATTATTGATCGAAATTACTTGGTCGAATAGAGGATGGAAGCTAGTGAGTTGGCATTATGAAGAAAAGCAAATAACGCTCGCGCGCTATAATCAGTCAAGCTTAATAGAGCAAGCTCACAAATTTACGAAATAGCATGATTCAAGTATAAAAGCGTTGACATACTTAGCCCTTTGAGTATCGTGGGCGAATATACGTGCAACGCATTTCTTTTCTAATTTATCCACGAAATAATAATAATTTATCCATAAATAATTTATGTACAAATAAATTTACGTAAATATGTATAAATAAATAATACCATAAGAGTTTAAGGCAAATATTTTAATAAATCCAACTATGTGTCGTGCAATCTCTTGATACTTAAATTTGATGCAAAAAAAAGATCGTGTTACCACCAGCTGAGTTCCGGCCACACTCTGCACTGTTCCGTACTCAAAGGGTTAAGTGATATGCTTAAACATATAAGATAATGTTTCCACGATTAATTTCTCATATATACAAGGAATTTACTTCATCAATCCGTTAATTTCGTGGCGAGTATTACGAGTTACAGATTAAAGTACGTATATAACAGCATCCTCTTTTAATGTAACTCATCGTATACTCAAACTATAACTTTCTCGTTCATTCATTTACGTTAAAGAGGAAGGGAGTAGAGCATTTAAACTATCATAGATATTACGTCTTTTTGAGTTGACTTAAATACGTTCCAGGCTCTTAGAAATAAATATAACGCTAGCGAGTTTTGTAATTAATAACGTACTCGTACCGTCAAGATTCATGCCTTAAAATCACCTTTAAATCATCCGGCAATACGTGAGTAATGTCATTTATTCTCTCTCGCAGTTTCTCTCTTACCGAATTATCGATTGGTACGTCATCAATGCAGCTTTTCTCCAATTTCTGGCGAATTCTAAGAATCATATCGACTACTTCCACCTCTTGCTTCCCTTGCACCCACGTTTTTAAATCCTGTCCATGGATTATTATATTGATTAAGAACTTATAATAAGATTATGAAAAAATGTAAAAATTAATATTCATACCGCCTGCGATAATTTCTCTAACTGTTTAACTTGCAACTGCTGACTCAACTCCATATATCTTGTGTGAAACCATCCGGAGAAGTTCGGTGATCGAAAGAATCGTTTATAGAGTCCTACCCAATCGCCTTTTATACCTGTAGTTAATTGAGGACCGGAGCTACTTAAACTAGCTAGGAAGTCATCTGGATTGAACATTTGTGGTGTAGGAGTTGCCTGAAAAAAATCATTAGTATCACAATTACATAAACTGATTCTATAATTATTAATCTCTAGTAACTGATTTATACCTTAAAAGGTGATATGTTCTTTTGCAATGGCATAAGGGTCGCGATATATCTCTCAAGCGGAATCATGAAGCTTTCTGTGAGCTCTATCAGATGACGTTTCAAAAGCGCAGTCTGCACTTCGCCCGGCCGTTTTGTTTGAATACCCCTGAACAATTTCTTCAATATAGTTTTGTCTTTCTGCAGGAAAGATTTGTACTGAGTGTAAACGCCAGGCTTCGAGTCTAGCACCTTCAGATTTTCAGATCTCTTGATTTTATATTTCTGATCTTCTGAAATATCAAATCTTGAACACATATCGCTAACCATTAAGCGCCATAGAACTTACCGCTATTGTTGCCATTACTTATCCGGATGATATGCGGCCAGTGTTGCAGTGTCTTTGCAAAGAATGGATTTGTCACGCCCAGGATCACAGCAGGTGGCGTCGGAGAATCTGTGGTGTACTCTTTGAATTCTGAATCATGAATAGTGAAATACGGCCGATGATCCGCACAATACTTCAACGGCGAGATCATGCTAGAGAACGTTTTCCGGTTGTGCATTATAAATGTATGACAAGTCTCAGATATTTTGATTTGATACTTACGCTATAAGCGCTTGAACCATCTCGGAACATGTAGTCGGTGAGCTTGCCATCACAACGATTGGTTCACTAAGAAGTACTAATTCCCATAATAAATGCACGTAACTAACAACACTGGCTAAACTTCGAAACATGTCGCCCTCATAGGCTGATGTCAGTATCAGTCTTCGTGTTGCGTGCACATTGGGTGTGTGCTCCATGGCAGCAATCGTTGGAACAGCGGCTTTGTAATTTTGATTTGGGATGTATGTCTAAAATAATCATAATCCTTTTAATACACAGACAACATATATTTGTCAAGGTAAATTATAAATATTTTAAAAATTTCGTGAGCGTATTCCTCAGGATTGGTAAAAAAACATGTTTTAAACAGTTTAAAACATGCTAAATTAATGTTTTTAATATGTTTTAAATATGTTTTTTTTTATAGCACTGTTTAAAGCATATTTGAAGCATTAAAAACATTATTTATATATTTAAGAAGAAACACAGTACGTTTTATTAAAAAAAAAAAAATTAGTCTTTACCAACTCTGAAATTCCTAGATAAAAAGGAAGAACAAATATTTTTATGAATAGATTAGATAGCAAATACTTTGTCGTCAAAATAGTAGACACAAATAAATTTAAATAATGATTGAGTCATGTATATGTCATGCTCAGGCATGTGGAGAATAATGAAAGACATTTTGAGCATTTTTGTAAACAAAAAAATATCCATTTAAAGCTTTTAAACAAAGTCATTATTTATTGATACTATTATATTTGTGTTCATTATTTCAACAACGAAGCATTTGCAATCTAATGTTCAATATAGAAATATATATTGCATTTTTTAATTTATAACTTTTAAATATATTTACCTGGAATAACACTCCAATAAGAGGTAAATGAACTATTTGGCCTGGAACTGGAGGAGACCAGTGATCAATCTCGCGCACCACAGCTTCCATAACTGCTATTCCAGTCTCGAAAAATTCCGGTGCGATCAAAGCACATAATTCACCGAATAGATTGACAAATGGCAGTTTTGTAATTATGACAACACTCTGGAAGCATGATATTAATTACAAATTAAATAAATATAATTACAAATTAAATAAATTGCATCAAATTGTTGACACACCTTTTGAAAATATCCTCTTGGTAATGATTTATCCTTCACTTGTCGGAAATATATGTATCCCCAATAATAATCTCTATCAGTTTGTAGAAAAGAAGGTGATTTCCTGTCATATTCCTTGAGAGCATTAGTTTCTTGCATCGTTTTACTACTTTGTCTTATTCTTACATGATACTGAGTATCTCCCATACATCCAGAATTGGAATCGGGAAAGGCTAAGTAACAAACATTGGATCTCTCTTGTTCCGATAATTTAATATGACTTGGATAAATCGCCTGTCACACATAAAAAAAAGAAATATTCATGAAATATGATTAGCAAAAGCATTTCATTTTATTTTGTTAATTAAATATTAAAATAATAATTCTGTAAATGTGTATGGTCACACCTCTATAGCTTGACCCAATTCGAGATCGAAAGTAACGATGCATATACAATGCACCCAATTAGTAAAACGTTCCCATTTTCCATATACTATTTCTTCCTTAGTAGTTTCATTATTCAGTCCTTTACTTGTTGAGCAGGAAGGAACTGACATTGTTCTCTTTTCCATTTATTGTACTTATTGTTAATCTAATTACTCGTCTTATATATTATTACGTGTCATTCATTATTGTACAACATGATTATTTTCAACTGCATGACACTTGCACTGGCACTTGACTAACAATTATGTCATATTATAATTGATCGCTTGAAGATTCTGAATTATCTAAATTCTGAAATATAAAAGCCGTCTCAATATTGTAAAAATCTTAAATAAATCTTTGACAAAATCTTAAATAAATATTGACTTACCACTATAAATATATATTTGCATATTATTCAATATATGCATCAACTATAAATCTTTTCTAATTGAACTAACTCTCAAACATCTTCTATGATTACGGTTAGTCTTGAAATTATATACCCTGTTTGGCAATACCTAAAAAAAATTTAATTTGCATATACGTCCTGTACTCCAGGAGTTTAATTGAACCTTCAGTTTATGAGGCCGAGACAAAGGCTGGTCCAGGCAAGAGTAGGCACGCTTAATACCAGAGTGTATTTGCTCGTATCAATGTACTTAGACGTACACATGTTGAAACCTCCATATGTTTCCCGTCTCTGAACAACAATCTATCAAACAATATACCAGTCCAGCTCGCAGTATAATCAACGCGAGGGTGATTAAATCGTCCAAGCGAGACAGCTGTGCACCTTGACATTCGCATACACACGCGACACTCACCCTTGCCTGATCGAAGAGAGTCTTCATAGCGTTTGGATATCAGAAACCAGATGTTTATAACCTTCGTATGACAATCCCAAGTTCAATCCCAAGGATCAAAGAATCAGTCTCATACCCGTTATTAGTACTTGCTCGATAACGTTAGACAAATCCTTCTTGAACAGCTACTTTATTGACTTTATTCCTTTGTGATAAATTACTACCAAATCATCACATTTAACTTTAGTGGAACGCACCCTAGACCTGCCTAGACCTCAAATTGCCGCTAACTTGCCTCCAGGGCAATGCAGGAATTCCAGTCCAGGATACCCACCAAACTGAATTATAAACTTTCCCCCTATTTTTGTAGATGGTGTTACTGTACGCTATACACACACACACACACACACACAATATATATATATATACATACGCATAATATATGCATGTGTGATAGCACCGTGGGCAGCATTGTCAACAATTATTTAGATATAATTCCTGAAAAATAATTTGTGGATCCACAGAATCTACAGGTTTCTCTCTGCTGCAATCTTGCGAAAAGAAATATATTTGTATAAATTATTGTGGAAGCATTAATACTTTTATAACCTCACATATGTGATTGGCAAGCACGTGTCATATGGAAAGATGTATATGCAAGGTATATCGTTAGTAAGTATATTTCTTTTAAAATTATGTAATAACTTACATTATATTAATTATTGTATATTTATTGTTTTATAATTTAATAAATTTATTATGCAATTTAATATATTAAATATATATGTATAGATAATAATATAGAATCATATTTTACATTGCATTTCCAGAACTATGGAATGCGTTACTACTCCACGATAATGTGGTTTTATTGCTGAAATGAAATTATGGAGCTTATCACATTAGAGCTAAGACCACGCTTGCAATCCTGCAACGTATTTATTTCTATGCAGAAAGATCTCTGCTTAAAAAATGTTCGAATTAAACTCTTGGAGAGTACCATAGTGTTAATAGTAGAAAATTGTAGTATAAGCTTCTCATTGCCATCTGTAAAAGTTATACCTACTTCCTTATCCATGTTAAATATAATGAACAATTGGGTCTGCTTCCGCCTACAAACTGTACCATTAGAGTCTGCATTTGGATCTTTCAGTACAGAAGTAATGACTAATTTGAATAAATTAGTTCAATCAAATACTCATTCGCAGTCTATTGTAAATGATATCAAATTGTTATTTGAATCATCAAAATGTACTATATTATGCACCTGTTGCAAAAATGTTATCTCGAAGTTGATTAGTTTTAAGAGGTTTCTTCCTTTACCTGATGCAGAATACGATCCTGACGAATGGTTTTGTTGTAAACACAGTTGCAACTCTGTCTCAAATAGTGTGCAGCCACAGGAATCTGACTACTTATATGGCTCTTGCTTTTCTGTATTACATAAAAATACTTTTGCAAGCAATGTATGTACAGATAATAAAACGTTGTCTTGTAATAAATGTTTGTTACACATAGGAACATTTCATGCATATAATTTATTCAAGATATGGAACTGTTGCATAGATTATAAACCAGAGAATAGTACATTGTCTATTACGAATGCTACTAATCCACTCAGTGATTTTCTAATATTAGTAAAAAGCTCGCTGACCGAGATTTTAGGTGAAGAAATTATTCTGCAAACATCTGTCGGCAAACAGATGCATCGTCTTTTGATAAAGCCAATGGATTGCAAATTAAATTTAATTACAGAGCCTGATTATGTTACAGTCTGTGATACTGACACTATATCCTTACGACAAAAATATGCTGCCAAAGTTTTATACAAATATGAGAAAAATGAAGAGTTTACTGTAATCACTAATTATTTGAATGTTAAATATCATGATGTAGGTTTGCCTTTAATAGAAGCTGGATTAAATTATTTGTTATCATCAACAAAACGACTACCTCATGTTTATAGAACTGCTGCTATAGACTATTTTCTTGGCTATATTGTCTTGCAAGAAATCTTGAACTAAATGTCATATAATTTATTGTCTAACAATATTAATTTTTAAACATTACATATATTCTGTACATCTATTTTTATACACAATAAAAAGAAATAATTGTCTACTATATATATATATATATGCTATATATTCCTCCTCATAAGCATAATACAATAATAACCCATTAGACAAACATTTAAATAACTCATGAATTTTTAATTCTGTTGGAAAGGGATATATTTAATTTCTCTATTTTTAGAATATATGATAAGAATGTCTATCTCATTAAAAGAAAATCATTCAAGCACTTTTAACTTTTTTCCGAATGTTATGTTATTTGTAAAACAAGTATATACATGGGAAAATTATGGCAATTACAAGTAAGAATAAAATACTAAGTATCATTATGATATATTTCGTTTTGTGCATGGGAAATGCATAAATTTATTTCTGAAGTCCATAATTTTGGAATGTCAGTCATTCCTTACATGTTGGAAATTTATATTTGCCAATAACAAATCCGAGGTTGCGCAAAAATAATTAATTCTATAATCTTAGAATATCGTATTATTTACGTCCACTAGTGACATCGTAAAACTTTTGTATACAATATGGCATGCAATCTATACAATATGATGTATACAGGTTTGCGTAAATTGTACATAACATTTCTTTTCTCATAAGAAATTACAGCGTCAATAAACATATACATATAAAAAAGACTTCACATACGTACACATATTTGAAACGTGGATATAAATTGAAACTTACGATATCTATGTGTGAAATTACTCCAAGGATAAAAGAAGAAGAAGAGAGATATAATTATATCATAAAAATTCGTATTCTATTATTGACAAACGTTTTTATTAAATGAAACTTAAAATATGATGCAAAAAGTAAAATAGTAGATAATATTGCGTTATCTTTTCTACATTAAACTAAGAGTGGCTAATACGCATAAAAATATTTGCCAAAATCGCTTGAATGTGAAAGTGTACGTTTTCTGAATTAAACCTGATGTTATATATAATTTTTACAGGCAGTAGGCCACGATTTTTGTTCTAGTATTGTGCTGCATCTAAAATTGTCACGTAATATGCATGTATACATAGTTAGGTAACATTCGATTGATCATTAGAACTGTGTATTCTGTCTATAAGAGGTCTTATGTACACCCAGCCACCATCTTTGGTTTCCTTAAAAAGCTGTTCAAGAAAAAAAATGGTTGGCAATAATTATGCAACAGATGAAAAGAATCAAATAAAAATCGTCCACTTACTTTTGTTTGCCACGCTACATTATTCTCCTTTCGAAGCCGCGCTTCTTCTCGTTGTTTCTGTTCGATTGTGCATTTTGCCGCTGTAGCTTTATCCATATCGTTGATACGTAGGCCAACTGTCACGTCACGCCATACTCTTCGCGATTCATATTCATCTTGCTCACATACTGTTTTAACTAATTTTCTTTCCGTAATAAGTTCTCTCACGTCAGCGAACATTTCACTTTTCTGCAAAAAAAAAAGGATATTATAAAATATTAAAAATATAAATTAGACCAAGAATTAAAAATAAATTAAATAAGGGAAAAAATGCTATTTTCGATCAAAGCGGTGTTTAATAATTCATATGTCAAGGCTGGGGACAGTTTGAAATACAAGTATTTGAAATACAAAATAGAAAATACAATTGTTTTAAATCAATAAATAAAAGAAGGGCTACGAGCCAATTATAATTATACAATTGTTTTACAAATATTGTTCTTTAAATAAAAGTATTTTAAATATATGCCCAGTCCTGTCATATATAAATTTGCAAATACACTTTAACTTATTGTTTTAACAATAATTAAATTTACATCCATGAATGATTATATAATATATACTAATATTCGTTATTCACAGTAGCTTACTATGTAGGACGTGCAAATAGTCGAACTGTCCTACTGCAGCATTTAACAATGAATATTAATATTACATTAAAATTCTAATGTTTTTAACTTACACCATCCAATGTCTTCACTTCCATTGCTCCACTCCATTCTCCATTTATAACAAGAAACGGCTTTTTATCTCCTGCTTGAAAGGCTTGACACGTAATTCGATTTCGTTTACCGCCGTAAAAAGGTTTCGTTAAAAATTCTACCGTTGCATGATAACCAGTTTGTACGCAATTTATTGTTACAGTTCCTCCTAATTCTATCCATGGTATAGTGAGAATAGATCTACCATAACCGTTAGGGAAAGTTAAAACGTATTCCTCCCCATGTTGTAGCACATTTACCCAACCCTTTCCCACGTTATGCACCCCTATACTTAAACCCAGGAATTTGCTCTTCGTCCAAACATGAGCTCCGAAACTAATTTTTTTTCCAACATGCTCGGCGTAAAATGCACTAACTGCAATCAAACAATATAATAAATAGATGAACTATTTCGTATGATACAGGCAGTTCGATAAAACGATCAAATGAAAAAAAAAAAGATTCCTATACCTGGTGGATGGTGAGAAACTTGTTCAGCCACAAAAGCAAGTTGATTCTCTCTGCACCATGGTACAGGACCATCTGATACTAATTTGCTACCGGATTCTGCAGCGTTATCAAAAGAATTAACATTAGGTATGTTCCAATGACATCGAAAAATTTCACCTAATACAGGATTGTATGGCTTCTTAGCCACGCCAGATTTACGTCCTGCATGAAAACTGCACAAGTACCAACGAATTACTTGCACCATCCTCTCCCGAGGTGTAGACATATCTGCAATGCTAATTTAAGAAAATGGAATTATTTTCAAAAACTTATTACAAAACGTTAAAACAGATGTGACAATGTTAAGTCTGTTCTATTTAACTAAACTTCTTGCCTAGTTCATCTTTTCTCTTTTTCTTTTCATTGTGAAAAGAAAAATCAAAAAGATGAATTGTGCAAGAGGTTCAACTAAAAAACAGACCTATTATGTGTGTGCATATTAAAGTCTTATTAAACTGGATAATTAAAACTACCTCACAAATTGATCGGGATGAGCAAAGTAATCTGCATACATCTCAAGGAGTGATCTACGCTCTAAGATAAACGTTGGCAAAGCAACTCTTGTCAAGTCCATACCAATCTTCACCTGGGACAGAAGATGAGCCACGACTGAGCCGTGACTCTCCATGGAATCCACTGTAGATGATAAAAGTAAAGAAAAGAAATATTAATAAGCAGAATTACTTTCTATAATACTGTATGCTTGATGTGACTATTACGTACTTTCTGTTTCGCTTTCTTCTTCGTAGAGAGCTGCAACAGATATAAATTCACAGTTTAAAGTATGAAAAATACTTGCAAGAAATGCAAAATCTGGATACTGCCAATTTTAGCGTACAGGTCTCCACAACAATAACATACAGCATACAGAAAAATTACACAAAAATTGCAAGATCTTAACCCAAATTTTCTACCGCATCTATACCCATTGCACACAAAACTTACGACTTGAAGTTATGTCCAACATATTGTCTGGCTAAGATAGACCAAGTATCCATTCCTAAGCTCCTTATTCCCGAATTGTGTTCTATTAACGTAAAGTACTCAGTTGGACACTTTGATTTGAAGGTAAACAGCAGAACATAAAGTTCAACCACAATTCTTCCTTTTTACACATCATCATGTCAATGAAACATTCTGTCTTTTTCTATTTATTCACCACTTTAAAAGAGACATGGGAACTCCGCGAGTGTTTGCTTGCGAAACGTCAACTTATACGTCAAATAGTTCAGTCCACGATCGCAGAAAATCAATAAGTCACGGTTGATAAAACAGGTGAGTATACTAAATACAACCTGCATTATCAACAATAGAATATCACAAAGTCAGTGCGTCCAGATGACTAATAAATTTTATTCGTAATTTATTTTGCAAATACAAATGCATAAGATATTCTTTACAAATCCTATAATCATATCTACTTTATCTTGCCACTTAAGTCTTTTATGTACCCAAATATATTCCACAAATTTTTTAACAATGATTAAAAATCACACATAGATTTCAAAGAGAAGGAAGTCATTTTTTGTTCCTCGAATAAACGTACTTACCTTTCATTTCCTGCCAACGACATGAGAAAAAGAAATTGTATAGGCTTGTATATAGCTTGTATATAAATTATTTTATAACATGAAGTTTCTTTATGTAGATATCTGAACATGAAATTTTGAACCTTTAACTAGATACATGGCTGGTATTTCATGTCTAACGCCCATTTCCATCAATATAAATTAATTTTAATATCAATTTAACTTACTTTTTATCCTTTTCTAGTTCTAAGAATTAGAAAATAATAAAAAGTAAGTTAAACAGAGATTTAAAAAATTAATCTGCATTGAACATGTTATTTAAAATCATTAGGTTTCCAAAAAATCCATTACGTCTAGGCATAATTTTCCTTAAAAAAACTATTAGTGGAGATAGTTTAAGGATGCAAAACTATATAGAGCCTACGAGACTGAAACATCAATCTGCCACTTGCAGAACATTCAAGCTGACCAAAACATGAAATACCTACCTGTCTAGTTTCAGGTAGCTAAATCTGCAAGTATATACAATTTTTATAGAACAATATTAATTTCTAAATCTTTTTCGATGTATTACTTTAATAAATAAAACGATTGCTCGGAATAATTTTTATTAAAATAGAAAGCAAATAGAAAAATAAAAATAACAAAACGTATATTGAAATGTAGGTATTGACTCACCATCGTAATCTACTGATCCATCGCCTTTGATAGGCGGCAGAGGTGGCTCTTTACGTTTATCTCCCGTGACACTTTCGATAGACGAATGTAATCGCTCATTATCCGAATATCTAAAAAAAAAATTTATATATTTTCGAATTTTTTATCGAATTTTAAAGATGAATTCTCTATAATAAAAAAAAATGTACCAATTAATGTACTACAAGAAAGACTGCACACATAAAGGGCGGATTTTATTTTTAGATAGAAATTAACTTATACTTACAACGTAATATGATTCTGGACTGCCGGAGTTGGTATTTCATCCGCGGCATCAAAGTAATCGTCATCCTCATCAGAAGACGAATATGAGAATTGTGGTACTGGTAGATCCCTATCAACAACTAAAGATGCAACATGATACTATAGCCATTAATAACATTGAAATATGTTTAATTAATTAAAACGTAGAATAAATGTTGCAATTAACCATTTGATAATGTAGGTACTCTCGGTTCCACGCATTCGGAGCCTAATTCAATGCCAGTTTGCACTGTCGCTTCTGGTGCTCCAGCTGCAACTACAATTAAGCTTCTTAGAAACATAGTTATTCAATGCATTCATATAAAAAAAGAAATATGACTTTTTTCAATTAGAAGATCACGAATAAGTCTTGATATTTTTGGAACAAATAAATCTCAAGTTTTATTTGTCACTGATAGCCAGAATAACTGACATTGAAAATGTCATTCTATCTTATTTGTTCTTCTATTTTTATTTCATTTGTTTTTTTCATTGTACTTCTTGATAATCAAGAGAGCCAGTAGCTACGGGAGAGGGAAAAATTCAATGAGCCTGTAAGGAGGTCGGTTATTTTCTTGCGGGCCAGAGAGAGAGAGAAACATTGTATTACATACATATAAATCTTACCATGAGGAAGTGAAGGTGAGACATGTATAGAATTTGTTGGTCCTCTATATACTCCATTAACAGGTATCGCCGTATTCTAAAAACATTATTCAAAACATATAAAATTACAATTACATAATAAAAATTATCATAAAAAAATGGATATATAATGAGGTATATAAAAAGATACAAGTACCTTTGCAATTTGCAATTGGACAATGGTATGTTTAACGGAATTAAGCATGGCGTTAGCTTGCGATAGAATATCAGAATACTTCTTCTGCTTTTCTTCATCTTCAGCCGCATTCCTTTTACCTTCAATCAGTTTGATCTGTTCAATCAAAAGTTGAAGATAAACATCAGCTTCAGCTACCTTGCGATCAAAATCATGCTTAGGTGGTGACTTCTTAGGGTCCCATCTCTAAAACAATTAATTTATATAAATAATAAAATTATCTTACATTATATCATTTTACTATTCTTATGTCGTCGTATTAGAAAAGATGTAACAATTATTTTTATTTTTCATGTGTAGGTCTGTTTTTTAATAAAAACTGATGTATATTGAATTGATATACACTTTTGGTACTTAAAGTGAAATAGATATATATTTGAAATTTGATGAAAAAAGGAAATTCCTAGTGCAGTTCAGTCAGTGAGCTCTATAACATACTGGAGCATGCCATCGAGGAGTGTAGATGTCTCAATTCCTAAACAAGGACACTTTGCAGAATTGGTATTGTCTTCTTTGTCAGGGATTTGCTGATTAGCTGTTGCTGTTTTACTATCACGAGTAGAAAAGAATCAGAAATATTGTTTGCCTTCCTTTTTTCCACGGTTTTCT
Organism: Mycetomoellerius zeteki; assembly: GCF_001594055.1. Lineage (NCBI taxonomy): Eukaryota > Metazoa > Arthropoda > Insecta > Hymenoptera > Formicidae > Mycetomoellerius > Mycetomoellerius zeteki. The sequence continues at coordinate 1,904,915 of NW_017257999.1, read as the reverse complement.
ATAGTTTAGTATAGGAAAGGCACGCTCCAGTATGCTATAAAGCTCACTGAGTTCAGTGAAGTAATAAAAACAAACTTTATTACATTATACATGAGTCTGCATTTGTATACATACTGTATGAGAGTGGCGGAGTATTGTGTCTTCCAAAGCACGAACCCAGCGTTCTCGTTCCTCGCCATTGCGCGTTTGAAAATGAAATGTTTTTGGATCATCCTTGCAGGAGTTCGTTGTTATAGTAAATGTACTATCATCTTCGTCGTCGATGCCAATAATAGCGCCTCTCAATCGTACGCAACCACGACGTGCTCCACGCATCATCTTCTCCTTGCTCTGAAGAGGAGAAACAAAAGAAAATAGATCAGAGAGATAACCTAAAGATCACTTGAGAAGAACAAAAAGGTGTTAAACGTGCAACATATATTGTGAGAGAAATTGGGAATGCAATGCATCAAACGAGTCATATGGGTATCCTTACCGTGTAATATGACAGGAGGCCTGCATTGTCGTCCAAAACAAACCATCGATATTGCCATCCATTAACAACATTCGTCCACTTGCTGAGCGAACCCTCCATCGTCGACATGCTTATTTATTCCTTCGTCGATCGACCGGTATGAACTCTTACCGATTTTCGCGTGTCTCACAGCATATCTTCGACGGGATCACATATAGGCTCCGAATAACGGAATATTATCGCGTCATCCTGTACGATCTTGAGTACAAATCATCGGATCGTCGCATCCTGCATTTGCAGATTAAAGTTCGGTTCATACGTCAACTAAATACATTCCGACGTATTTTCATGAGAGAACTTTCGTTCTAAAGCAACATTTCTAAGTAGATATCCATACATATTATATGTTTACGATTTCGATCCGATTAACTATTGGCGATCAACTTATATCAAACGATATAAAAATCCGGAAAAATTCTTACTTGTGAAAGTTAAAAAAAACTTCCACAATCAAATTTTTATTATAAAAGTTGGATTGTATTTTACTTATTTTTTACATTTTATTGAAATTTATCTACCAGAAATTATAACAAAAAGATCGATTGTGCCAGCTTGCCAGCAGAGTATTAAATCAAGATTAAAGTTAACCAACATTGATAGAAAAGAACAAGATATATGATTATTTGCAGCAAAATAATTTCCAACTGTTGTCTATTTCTAATAATATGTATGTACACAGATTAACTTTCGAATCATTTTTTTTCATATGAAATAAATAAAACTGTAATAATTCTATCCACATTAAAATACAACAGATATTTGTTTGACATAATTAATCATCGATTAAATTAATCGGAGTTTGAAGAAGTCACGATATATCTATAGTAGAATATGAAGTATATCTATTCTCTGATAGACTGACGTGCACGTGCATTGCTTTTATATGATTTACATCACGTACGCATGAATATCAAACGTCAAACGGATGTTTTATTTCTTGATAGCGTTATCGTGCAAGGTTTACGACTCATAGGAACATAAAGGATTGCAGGTGCAATGGAAGTATAATAGAATACTCTAAGCTCGCTGCTGAAGCTCTAGCAGCTGCAACTGCCACGTAATTAACACGACTGTCATACAGAGAACAGAGAGAGAGAGAGGGGGGGGAGAGAGAGAAACAGAATTCGCAGAATGCGTGTGTTTCCAGTCGTGTCAATTCGTGTTCGTTAGAAATGTCGATGGATACACATATGCAGCAATGTACACCGCTGTGCACACATAATCACGAACATTTATCGTAATGAGACTCTCACACCGCGAAGGAAAGGAGGAAACATAACTTGAAGGGGAAAATAGAAAAAAAGAGTGAAACACCGGTCGATCTCCGCAATCTCCGCTTTCCATTCCTTGTTTCGATTGAAACGAAGGTACATACATATTTTCTGTGTCACATTGCGGTAACTTTATTTAAAGTGAAAACACTGCGTCTCCGCGCTCGTTATTAGCGATTAATTATCGTTTGCTTAGAAATTTTGAATTAGAAATCTGAACTAGAAATTGCTTTCTCTTGACAATAAAGGTTACATTATCACATATAGCTTCTCACGTTTAATGTCAAAATCTTTTGGAAAAGTTCATTCTCTTTCAAGATTGCAGCGGCAAAACTTTGAGCCTGTAAAATGTAATATAATAGTAACAAATTTATTTTTTGTAGCTAAATCAGTATGCACTTTTAGAACTTAAAGTAAAGCAGGTATGTTTGATATTTGACAAAAGCAAGAAAGTTGTAGTGCAGTCTAATGCAGGAATAAAAAATAAACCCTATGTTAGATATTATATTCTAAATATAGAATAGTGATGTTATAATATGTGGGTGTTCATAGTTATAATGACAACACCTATGTGTGAGGATGGTGGACCGTTGAGAGAGTGGGCGCCGCTCGCCGTCCTTCTGCAACAGATACCTGCCAAGATGCAAAATGGTATTTTTATGCAAGACATCAGTTTTACCTGTATTGATGCCCTAACCGAGTTTATCGCCATTGGAACAAATCATGGACTCGTTTATTGGTACAACAGAGAAAAACAGGATCTGCAGAGATTACGTTGCGAGGTATTTAAAAAAATTTCAGAGACCTACTATTTCCTTATTAAATAAAATTGAACCCGCAATTGATTTGATAGAGCAATATCCTTTTTCTCTTATCGCAGAATATAAACTCCAAAATTACGTGTGTACAAGTGATCTCCACAGTTGATTACATGGTTGCAGCAGGCAATGAACACGGTGTTGTTACAGTTTTTCAAATTCCTAAGAATCCACCAGACTCATTGCCAAACAGTTTAAAACCAAAACAGAAGAAACAGGTAAATTATAAAAATGAAACTTATGTACATGCACATGTAATACAAAAATGATGTATGAATATCTTGCTATTATTTTTTACAAGGTTGAAAGGTACAGCATAAGTGGCTTGCATAATACTGCAGTGACAGCAGTGGAGTGGTCTAAGAACGGTATGAAATTATTCAGTGGAGACAAAGACGGTTTAGTAGTTTTAACAGAGATTGATTTTTATATGGTAAGTAGATACCGACAGTTTTTTCTGATTTCTTTTATTTTCTCATAAATACGAATATTTTGTGACACTTGATACTATTTGTAGCATTTATCCAAATCATCGAAATTGTTGAACGAAAAATATTCAGTAGTACAATTGAGCTACCAACAGGGCTTGCTACTAGTCTCGACAACATTACGTACAATTTTAGTGAACAGAAATGAAAATGGAAAAGTGACACAAGTTGGCCAAAAAGAACGTAAAACGTTAGTATCTTTATATTCAATTTCTCATATTCATAAAATAAAGAAATATAATATTTTGGTACTTTAGATTAGGTAAATTAGGAGCAGTGTTCGGTTCTCGACAAATTTATATGCAAGAACCGCTAATCTATGCAAGTAGACCAGGATTACGTTTATGGCAAGCTGATAAGGCTGGGACTGTACTGAAAACACTCATATTTAAGGTATCAAGTTAACATACATATGCATTCATACTAAGTTATCATTATTTTATGTTATCAAATTATAAATATTCTTAAAAGGATGCAGTTAGATCGGGTCATACAGAAGTGGCGTTATTAAATCCTGCACCCGAAGGATCGAAAAAGAATCGTGGCGAACCTTCGTTTGGCATCGTGTTACCGTTTTGTGATGATTTATTAATAACGTACTGTGATGACGTAGTCTACGTAGTAAATCCGAATACTATTGCAATAACATCGATTATAAACGATTTACGGCGCGTTACTGATGTGGCTTGCACTAAAGACGAAATATTTATATTGGAAGGAGAAAGAAATATTTTGCGAATTGCCTATTATCCGGAAAATGATATTTTTGCAGGTGAGCATAATTATTGTTTCTCCAAATTAAACATAATTAGATATAAGATTGTCATTGAATTATCTTTAAACTATTTTCTTACAGAAGAAACAAGAAAGACAATGGATCCTTTATTATCTTTTGCTGAATACAGTAAACCTGTTACTAATGGTATACTAGAACTAACTTCGAAATTAAAGGAAAGTAGTATAGTGCCAGCTATTCCTTTTCCTAAAATCGATCCAACTAATATTGTTCAATCTGTAGGGTAAGTAAAAAATTATTTCTAGAATAAATAAGTATATATGTTTATAAAATCTGTACAACATATTAGAATTAACAATTAATCTTTTTTTCAATATGATTAAGTTAAAAGTAATGAATCAAATTGTAGCATTGTGCCAACTGTTGCTGTCGATACTGACGATGTGGTTATAAACGCAGAAGAAGCTGTGGAAGTGCCGCCGATAGTTCCAATAGATATAAATACTCCACTTGTAACTAATATTAACAAAATACCGGAATATAATGATAATAATAGATTAAAAAGTGCGGAAGACGTAAAGAGCAGCGATCGCCGAGAGATATTCCAAAGAATTGGTCAACAAGAATTTGAGGACGTCGTTTTCACACCCGAAAGGAAGCAGAAAAAATCTCGGAATAAAGTAATGAATGGAAGCGAAAGTGTCACAATGCCAGATGGTACTGATCATTTATCGAGCAGTCTAAGCACTGATCATGTGAACACTAACAAAACAATGACGACCCATTCCTCTTTAATGCAAATTAGCTTTGATGATGATTTTATATTGAAGCCGGATCGAGATTTAGAAACAATTCAACGAGATGTGGAAGACAAGGAGAAACTGTTAGCAGATCTTCTGGATTTTGATTTATCTAAATATATGACAAGTAGTCGAATAGACAAGGATGACTTGAGTATATCTAATCATATGGATACTATAACATGCATCAATTGTAGCATACATTCCAACAATGTGGTGAACGAAGAGGAATCAGTTACGAACGAGGAAAATGAAATTGTCGAACAGAGCGATCATACGGGAACTGAATCAGAGGATGAAGATGTCAGTTATCGCACCGAACTGAAGCTATTAGAAGAACTTGGGGAATGCAGAAAGACTCTTTTACAAAATAAATTGGACGATACTCCACCAGCTGGTAATAATTTTGTTGATATTCGAAAAAAGCCGCCCACGAATCAAGACGTATTAGAACATCAATTTAACGGTAGGTAATTAATGGATTATTGAAAATATGTAACGTATAACACGATCAGCTGCGGATATTAAAGTGTTCTTGTGCATGCAGCTCTGGCAAAGGAATGCGCCACATCCGTTCTCGAAGAAGAAGAAGATTGGGTTTTAGTTAAGGATGATATACCATCGATTATGTTTTAAGCAAAAATCATACGTAGTAGTTGCCTCACGTCTTGTACATATGTCAATATATTATTAAAAAGTAATTAGAAAGTAATTAGAAAATTACGTGATATATGATATAAGAATGGTTTTGGAGTAAATTCTTTCACTACGAATTTTTTCTTCTATAGGACATGTTTTATTAATTTTGTGAGAGTTAAATATTTTTTTTATTTCAAACGCCAACGTATAAATTATTGGACGAGATAGAAAAAATACTGTTTAAAATATTTTATAATTTTGGATATTGTAATATCAGGCACACACATCAAATAAATTATTATCGTAAATAAGGATTAAGTCCTGAGACGTGCAATTATAGTTATTCTCATTAACAAACAAAATTATATTTCGTAAATATTATCGAAAGATAATACTAGTCATTGCTTGAATTTTAACATAATAATTGTTTTAATTGTTAATTATATATAATTATTAATATATATTTTGTGATTAATGAATCACAAAATTCGTAACCTTTTACGAATTGCATAATATGTAAATTATAATTGTTTTAATTCCATTATTTAATATAGTAAATTCAGTAATCACTTAAGCTTACAATTTGTTGAAATATATGTATACGTATATATTTTACTATTTTGGGAAAGCAATGTATAATGCAATTCTCAGGTATATATCATATTTAACACGTATTTTGCATAATCAAATAGTATTTTTACATAACACCAGTCAAGCACACAAAAATATATTATTGGTATGATATATCATTACCACTCAATATCTTATTATAAGTTGTTACAATTTTTATTTAGCAAAAGTTTTACGTACTCTATGTGACATTCATCATTGATACATTTTTGTATTATAATGTTTTAAGTTTGCATATCAGACAAATAGTGATCTTTAAGACACTAGGCTTAGTATTTTTTACACTAGTATTTACTTATTGTTATTGCTTGTTCGTCTCTAGTTTCTAGTATAATTCTGTTTATATGAGTGGAAGAAATATTATATAACATGTGAGACTCTTACATATTGCACGGCTCTAAAATATATCACTTCGCCACGCATTATTAGTACATTGCAAGATACGAAAAAATACAAACGATTGTTAACGAATAATTAAACATTTATGTAAGTGTCAAAAATAATTAATGCTTTATCAACTATAAAAAATAAAATGAAGTTTTAAAGTTGAATTACTATATTTTTTTCCTATTAACATATTCGTTTAATATAAAGAATAATAAAATTGCGGATTTAGGTTACTTGATTATACTTTATTTCTGTTCGATAATTTACATGATACTCGAATATATGAGTATGCAATATTTTACTTCATTTCTTCATATTGCTATGCTTCTATTACGCCGGGGTTTCAATGAGGTCAGTGTACATTTTAATTTTGCTAGCGATACTCATGTCTATGTATCTGTCACCTACTGATATTATCATACCGCCAATGATAGAGGGATCTACTTTAGTAGTGAGCAGAGCGGTTTGATCTTTCTTCAATAAACGCTTCAACGTAGATTCCAGTTTTGTCTTAGTATCGGCATCAAGTGGACTTGCAGTAATTACTTCGCATACTATTTCTCCTCTGTTAGCAGCCATAAGCAGCTTGTACAGATTGATTATTACATTCATTTTCCCCAATCGGCCATTCTCTGCGAGTAATGTCAGCAGATTTTCGGTGGTTGGATTCATGCCACTCTTACTTCCGATGGCTTTAAAAGCTTCCACCTTATCTTTTCGCTTTATTGAAGGATTTTTTATAAAGTCGATCAGTATACTATCTTTCTTTAGGAGACCCTGATTCAAATACAACCACAGATTAATATTGAAATAAACACCTGATGTACAACTTTTTGTTTATATATATTATCATACCTGGAAGCTGATTAAATCCTTCTCCACTGCATCCAAAACCTTTTGTTTAGACGCAGCTGAGAAAAGAGCTGTGGCATATCTACCTTCTAATCCAAAAACTTGAACTGGAGGCTGCAATAATCAAATAGAATAAAGATAATTGACACATATTATATATAAACAATTGTTTATGGAATTTATATTATGAAATGCTACGAAACAATTGAAGGGCTCGCTGCAACAGTGGGCTAATCACATTTTATTAAAACAAAAAAAAATGAACTCTGAAGTGGAAAAATACAAATATCACTAAATTTAGAGTTCATTTAATCTGTTTTTATAAAATATGGATTAGCATTGTTATAGGAGGGACTTCTAATTGTAGAATTCAAAGTAAAAGTATACAAAATCACTTCTAGAAAGTTTATGGGGTTGATTCAGGGACTTGTCAACTATCAAGAGTAAGAACGTAGTCGCTTGTCAAAATTAAATACCTTCACCAGCTGCTGCGCGGCAGTTGATGTGGAAAAGGTACGTGTCTGAAATAAGAATCATTCGCATTATTGACAAATAGTCGAGCCGAGTAGTGAAATACTTAAAAAACCGTGTATAGTACGAACGATAAATACACTTTGATTTATGTGAAAATGTACGTTATATATTTATATTTTAGACTTATAAGCGCTCTAAACAGTGAAAGCTGATCTTAATGCCGGAGCAATCTAGGAACGTTTTAACGTCATAACGCGTAATTTACTCACAATTAATCTACCAACAGACATTTTTATAAATCTTGCAGCGATCAAAGAAACAAAATTCGGGCTTCAAGCAGCCACCATTATATAATGCGAGAGTGTATAGAAGCCAGGTGGAACCTAAAGTCACTAGATTTATAAATTTAGTGACTTTAGTGGAACCCGTTTAGTGGCGCCTCTGTGTGTACAAACATTGAACTGTGTAATCACGAATATTTTCCAGCGGATAACACGACGTGTATTTTCTCGGATTTGTCTCATGTATCATATTATTGTAAGTATTAAAATAAAATGAGGTAACAATAGGTCTATTCGCGTTGCTTGAAATCCCTCAAAAATTTTGAACTTAAAATAAGATAGATATACAGGGTCATCGAAAAGTATCGGATCCCCCTAATATCTTCAGTTAGAATGCATTTTGGAGAAAATGTCCAATAGCAAAGTTGTATGGTTTCAAGCGAGGAGTAAGATGATGACCTTGACTTTGATCTTGACCATGTCCTTTAAGGTCATTTCAAGGTCAACCTTATTTTTTTAAATGGAACCCCCTACATTTTATTGCATATTTTTATAGCTTATCTCGAGAGCTTTCCAAAACACTATAATAAAACATTTTTTCATTAAGTACTTTTTGAGTTATAAAGGTTTGAAGTTAACAATTCTTACTGAAAATATTAGGGGGATCCGACACTTTTTGATTAATGTATTTTCTTTAAACCAATTAATTGGTCTCATTATTCCGCGCACAAAAGTATTAATTCAAAGTCAAGGTCATCATCTTACTCCTCGCTTGAAACCATACAACTTTGCTATTGGACATTTTCTCCAAAATGCATTCTAACTGAAGATATTAGGGGGATCCTAATACTTTTCGATGACCCTGTATATTTAGACAAGGGGATCCTAAAGCCGTCTGTATTACCGACTAAATCGTAATTTTTGTATAACAAATACTTTTTTCTCTTTCACAGATTCGAAAATCCTTTTCCAGGATTAAAGTATACACATTAGTACGTGTTTGTGAGGTAGAATTTATGCCGAAAACGACAAAAAATTTCGACTTAATTCCCTACGGAGAACGAGAATCTAGTTCGCCTCGTATGCGTGAGATGTCGCTAGGGTCTACTTTCGAAAGTTGCATGAGTTGCTTTTAGAATTTACGGTGCATCTAGGGTTTGTAATGCAATTTCACGTTTCTCGTTACATTAGACCGGTTCTTTTTAGCTGAATTTGCACGGTTCATTTTTTCTTTTTTTCTCTCCAATGTGGAGAGAACTCGTGCAAGAACTTTAGCTAAAAAGAACAGACCTATTACATACATTTTAACACTATAAGTACCAATGTTTCGTATTCACTAAAAAATAAGTAAATAAATTATTTTTTATAAACCAAAGGAAGCGATAAAAAATATTTTATCAGTAAAGAAATAATTATTCAGCATAATCATTGAAAAATCAATAAATATCAGACATCTATATTTTATATATAATATTAATCTAAAAAATAAAAATGGTCAATAATTATCGCTTAGTAGTATTAGTGTGTGTTAATTATACGAACTTGCGTTCGTGATAAACCAGAATGGAGAAAGGAAAAAGCATAGGAGAAAGAGAAGGAGAGGCGAGAATACGACGTTTACTTTTGGTGAGTGTACTTTTCTCTCCAGTTTTCCAAAACTTTTTAACCTTTAAGTGGGGTGGCCACAGCACTTCAAATATAGTTTTTTTTTAATCTTGTTCTGGAAAAGGAAAATAAAAAGTATTACTCAGAAGTTTCAAAGTCCATTACTTTTATATTTCTCTATATCTCATATAAGAGTACGTATAATTAATCTTTAATACACACGATTGGCGTTATTCGTGTTCTGCGCATTTCTTTTTTTTTTAATATACTAGGAGCATCAAATAAGCAGTTATAATATTATTATACAAATTTTTATTATATAATATTTATATACAATTTTTAAATATAATTATATTATATAATTACAACCTTATCTTTTTTAATATACAATCTTATAATTATACCTTAGACACTTTTAAAGACGTTAAAATATATGTAAGAATCACATAATAATTTTTGTATACTTGTAAAAGCGATGTAATAAAATTAATCTGGAGCACGAATGACGATCATCGTTTGTATATAAATAAAAAAAATCAAAAAATCGTCGTGTATATTAAAGATTCATGTAAAAAAAATATAACTACAACATAATATAGTAAATATATAACTCTACACGTAAAAGTTTTTAAAGATGCTCTGAGCATCTTACTTACCAACTCGTATCTTTAAACCACCTGTCTACTTAAAGATTAAATCTATCGAGCTCCGTATATTATGTCCTTGATTCTGGTGAACTATATTCAAAGTTTATGTATTCATAGCATCGTGCAGCTTGTTTCGGCCGAGATAAGCGGTGTATGCCTATTTTTATTAATGCAGCTTAACTTATCTCAATTTAATTTACTCCTTATACTTTTTTTAAAACTAGAAGAAGATAAAAAGTAAGTTAAACCAAGATTAAAGTTAATCTAGATTGGTAGAAACAGGCAGTAGACGGTTTATTTTTCATCCCTTAATCATCAGTTCCACGATTCTGGAGCCAATCGAGAGAAATATTTGTACGTTTAGAGAAGAGAGGACAAGATATAGAGGAAGACAAGAAAACGACGGATATAAGGAATTAAAAAGATGGAAGCAATAATGATCTATTCGTTTCGAACGAGTTAAATTTATTTCATTTATTTCGTCAACGTGATACATTATATTTCATCTTAATTTGATTTCGCTATTTACTTCACTTTGCGAGCCCGAGTCGGCTCCTAACGCTCACTTTCTTTTTTCTATCACCTAAAAATACGATATATTAGCGCTAATATCTTTTTTTCTTCATTAGTGTTCCCTCAACGTAAAATTCGACGAAGTGAAATATTCGAGTAGTTTCGGTCCCCTTTTTACACCGCGATAAGCCTAAAGGAACGCAGAGACAGTCGAATCGCCAATTCGAGATGTAACGATCGTCTCCCGGAGTAGATTAGTATCCTGATTCTGTAACTCTCTCTAAGATCCCCCATTGGTTTTACCAATGTAAGATTAACTTTAATCTCTCAGTTCAATTTACTCTTTATCTTTTATAAGAATCTTTTATAAGAAAAGGATAAACAGAAAATTACCGAGAACCGAGATTAAAGTTAATCTTCATTGCTGTGCTTTAATGACAGTATTAGCATCGCTTTATTGTTATTGCAACTTTTTTTATCATACAAAGTACTTGTAGTATAACGATATCGACACTGTTAGTTAGAATTACAGAACCGAGATGCTGAAGTTGATTATATATCTTGAAACGAGATGAAAATGATGAAAGTAAGCGAATTTACTAGAATATTTATAATTTCATTGGTCTGCATCTAGTGAATTTGCTCACTTTTGTAATTTTCACTTTGTTTCAAGATATGTAATTAACTTTCTGGAATTCGGACAACGCGATGGTTACCTTTCGAAAAGAAAACGAACGATTCAAACTGATCGTTATTCCACGCATTTCGACATTTCGCGGCTACCGATTTTTAGGTAAACGATTCGATTAGGGGTCATATTTTCGAAAAATATCGCATGCGAAAGTGTACGAAAATGTTATAATATACGTTACGTACTCTCTAAATTTTTTGGAGTGGAATTTCATTCTAAAGAGTGAAAATTCTGCCACTTTTGAAAAAGAGTGGTAGAATTTTCAATATTTAAGAGTGAGATTTTATTCTTTAAAGTGACTCCAAAGAATTTAGAGAATATATTATAAAGTTCCCCAACATTTTCGTATGCGATATAATTTTTTAAGAATGATGCCCTAGATCGCCGATCGTTTCTTCTTTTTTTTTCTCTCTTCGATCCCGATCACGATTGATATGTGTAATTTAATCGAACGTACAATCTCGCGTCGCTTGGAATAGGAGAAGAAACGTGCCATGACGTGGTCATTCCACCGCGAATCATTCTGTGTCTTTTCGTCTCTTTCCGCGCAACGCGTATAAAATAGTCACTCTCTCCTGTTGCGCGTTACGCGATCTTACAATTAGTCTAATTTACGTAACAACTCAATCGAGTTACTATATAGAATATTCGAGATATCACGTATGATCCCTTGATGAACGTAACAATTAACGCGGGAGATACTCAAAGGTGCGGTCATTTTTTAAAAAAGTATGTCAGAATATTCGGATAAAAAGAGAAAGTAATAAAATATCTTGTATCTTTTATATTATATTATTGCGGTCGTAAATGTATACGGCTGTTTAACGCTCTCATAGTATCGATCTCTTCCTCTTTCTTGTTTTTTCTTCATAGATGCCCGCTGCAGGCTGGTCGTATGCAGCATCGTTATTAACCCGAAACAGTAACGCTCCATTTGTGCGAAAATACAAAAATATCCCTTTTGCACTGCGATATATCAATAGATAGATTTATTATTGCGAGTTAAAGCACCAAAAGCAACCTTCCGGAACAAAACTGATCGTTAAAGCTTTAGACAGATTTTTCTCTCAGTTCTCTTTTATTTTTATTGAGTAACACCGATACTGTTTAGGGTTAAAGTCACGAGATAACGATGGTGCTTCCGGCTATATAATAATATTTCATACATGTGAGAGAAATGTATGAACGATCGTACGCGACTAAATCTATGTTCGTTTATATACATACATATATATAATACATATACATATGTATTTATATCTCTGCGCAACGCTTCTCTGTGTGAACTCCTACGTATTGCTTTGTAGACAATCTCTATGTACATATATATACGCGAGATGCGAAACGCGGATACCTACAGCTATAATGCGTGTGCGTCCGTCGCGCATTATAAATAGATCGAGGTTGGTCCACTCACTTGTAAATACGCTAGGATATTATAATTGCTCCATAATGTACCATCTACTCGTTTTGACACGACACAGACGCGATTTATTCTGACAATATATTCGACATTACGTTCGACAATATATTCAAATGCGTTCGTCTAGATTCTAGGATTTGAAGATCCGGAATCGAAAGATTACGAGCTAGTTTTGATTACGAGCGATTATTATTAGATTTATCTTGTTGAAGATCGATTAAATTTGACACAAACGATAGATCTAAACGCGACGAACCGAGAAAATTGATTACCGTAAGAGATACGATTTTGAAAAAATTTGAGTTAGATCATCCGAGCAATTATAGCGGGATTGATGAAACGATTGTGGAGTGGACTTGAATAAAGAGGCTCCTCGACACTGGCGGCTCTTTTGTCCGCGACTTGGAAATTTAATGGGACAGCGAGTTCTTAGGAGAGAAGACTACAGAAGAACGTCCAAAAAATGGGAGCAGTATCGAGTGCCACTAAAATTCTTGTTGAAAGACGAAAAAAGTGCTGAAATTCCCCCTACTTGCCTCATCTGTTCCCGTCATCTGTTTACCCGTATCTATCGCGATGTGATTTGTAATAATTATTGACATCTCGAGCTTCTACTTTGATTGTCACCGGCTGTACGTGCGTTAAAAATTTGTTCCAAGGATATCTCTCGAGTGGGACAGGTTTAGGCTTTAGGCCTTTTGGTTAGGCCTCTCGAAGTGTATCTTCCGACGTTATCGTTGCAACGTTCTTTGTCCGTATAGTCTTTCATAGAGAGTATCCTAAGAGAGACGTATATTAATGATGCGGAGACTGGTTGAGAAATTACGATAAATGAACGCGTGATATTAAAGCTTCGTCGAAAGCGAAGCGACTTTGAGCATTCCTCCGAAGATAAATCGCCAAACTATTTACTACGCCTTTCTTAGGATACTTTATAAACGGAACTTTTCATCGTGATTAGTTTACGAAGCCGAAGCCCCGTCGATTCCTGTTAACTTTTTATTTTAGGGAATTTAGCGTTGAAATCACTGCGAAAATATCAGTGCGTTAATTATTCATTATTAAATTAATCGGAACTATATTACGTTTTAATAAATCGAGATGAATTATATGTACGTTAAACGTAATTAGTACTCGCGGCGCAGCACAGAAATCTGAAACCGTTGCGGAAGTAGGACGATTGTCGGTCTCTGTTGCTGCTCCATCGATGCATCCTCCGTGTTCCGTTGTTCCGATTGATTTTGTTCCCAGGATTGTGAAGGGCCACCGGTTTCTCTAGGGAGAGAATCAGAGATAGACAATTTTATGACTTAGATCGTTATTTTGTCATGGCCTGAAGGGATAAAAGAGAGGGTCCTAAAATTTCGAAATTATCACAGATTTAGAAAGATATTGAGTGCTTTCCAGCAAAAGACGCAGATGATACTGTGTAGCACAGTAAATTAAAGTTCTATATTACTAAAGGTTTGTTCGCGTCGCAAGATCCAACATGCTCTAACGTGATCCTGCCATAGCTCCTGTTCACTCTATCAAGCGCGTTAGAGTGAGTAAGAGCTATGGCAGGAGCATATTGGAACATGTTAGAGCAAACGACTCGAACAAACCTTAAAGTAGCATTAGTCCATATTGGATCTACTAACCTTGCCATATACCAATAATACTAAGCAATACTAAGCGCTTATTGGACTAAAGACAATTAGGGTCACAATGGCGGTCGAAATAGCCAATAGAACAGTTGTCGGCATTTCGGCTCAAATCAAAGAAATGCGCTACTTTATTAATATAGAGCTTTACAGAGAATCGTTACATCCTTGTTATTTGCCAATGTTAAGCAAAGATGAAATGATTCTTAGTGTACTGTGTTACATTGCGTTACTCAAGTAAAACACAGTCATGATTAAGGCATAATGATGTCATAGGACATCATCATGACATCATTTGATACTTAAAAATGAACTTATAAATAACAAAAAAGTTGTGATGTCCTTACGATATTATTATGATTTCTGTGTTCTACTTGAATATCTGTGTCTTTTACTGGGAAGCACCCATTGTATCTTACGATAAGATCGTTACTTTGTCTATTCTGAAGAAAGAAAGGGGGTCCTAAAATTTCGAAATTGTTGCACAGATTTAAAGAGATATTGGGTGCTTTACAGTAAAAGGTGCAGATGACACAGGGCAGCACAGTGAATCATTACAATCTTGTTGTTTGCCAATGTTAAACAAAGATGAAATAATTCACTGCGTTACACTGTGTTACACTGTCATCTGTCTTTTGTTGGAAAGCACTCATCGTAATGTGCGAATGAGAACCTACGGTACTATGTAAACGTCCCATTCAAGTTTTTTCTAATTTTTTTTTATTGAAAAGGGGAGACACCTAATGCGTTTCGAGCCTTACGAAAAGATATGAAGCTGGAGGGGAAAAGGATCGCGTTACTGAAAAGGCGACTTAATTTTGTCAACGCGACGATCGCTATAAATTGCAATACATCGGGGTCTTCCCGGATAATGTTGGTAGCGACAGGAATATGAAATTCTACGAGAGATTGAAAGCGTACAAGGATAATCTCGCGAGGTTTGACGTAACGGGCGAGAAGGATGTCGGCTTGTGTTAATCCCAAACAACGGATGTAACACATATCTTCCGGTTAGATAAACTCTATCCATTATCACCGATTATATTTATCTGTCCAACGAAACGAAATTAATTACGAGTAATTCCGATTATTTGCAATTCGCGGAATATGCATTCGAGATTATATTGAAGTGAAGCGACGCGTGATCGCAGAAATTTAATAAATCCCATATTATCTTCGAACAAATTATTTTATTTAAAAAAAATCCGAAAAATTCATTGGGACATCAATAAAATCAAAACGATAGCGATAACCGTATAGTTTTGCGTCTGATAAAAAAGTGTGATTGTATGTCTTAATAAAGGACATTGCATTAACCGATACTATATTAACTCTTAATACACACGATGATTTTCCGGTTCCTTGAATTGAAAAAAGAATCTACTAAATTTGAATACATGTTTCTTTGATTAGTATTAAGTAAACATTTATTTACTTACAGTAAATAAATATTTAATACTCAATGAAAAAATGATAATGAAAATCACAAATTAGTGGCTTTTGTATCAAATAAATATATGTTTATGTTTAATAAATATTTACTCAGAATTCAAACTAATATTTATTAAAATTTAGTAATTTTTTAGTGTGCTACACACACTGTTAAATCTATAGTGTCAAATTTAACCTACCGTGAGTCGCCACTGCTCCTACTCAATCATGTCGTTATTTTATACTAAAACAATGGTTATATTTGATACTATAGTGTTAATTTGATATTGTATAGTGTCAAATTGACACGGTATAGTGTCAAATTTAACTATCATTTTGATAAAAAATAACGATATATTTAGTAGGAGCAGTGGCGACTCACGGTAGGTTATATTTGACACTATAAATTTAACAGTGCATGATAGGTAATTCCAGGTTAATTTCCATCATTTTAACAAATACATAAAAATTATTAAATAATTCTTGCATATACCTTAACATATTTAGAAAATATCTATAAAATTGTGTATTTAAAAAAAATTATATGAATATTAAACTAATTACTCAATATGCTCTTAATTTTTCAACAAAAAATGTGCAGGACGCGAATGATCCAATCGCGTGTTTAGGGTTAATTCAACGTACTGACTGTATTGTGGAACAAACAGAAGAGTTGCAGAGTCAAACGAGAGAAGTGTACAGGAGAAGCGGTAATTTCGCTTTGCAGCGTTGTGTTTCCGCTTGCCGGAAGTATTCATCGAATTCTCTCCTTCGTAAACCAGCGGCGGAATTGTTCTGCGAATTTCACAATGTTTGCAGATTCATCGCGCGAGTGTATCATCCGGCGATTTTATCGTTTGTCGAGAAACGCGATTTGTCCGCGCGCTTTGTCCACACCGCGTTTTTCACCGCGCGGTCGACATTTCGTGGCCGCCCACCTGTCTTCTGGAAAATTCTCGTTTTATCTCGCGTATCTTTCGCGAGCGAAAATCATCTCGATTCCCCGCGACTCGCGCGACCTTGACCCGCATCATAACTCCGTATGAAACGCCGCTGTTTTTCCTCTCGATAACCGAATCGCGTCCGTTGCGGACTCGCTTACCGGAGCACTCAACTCATACGCTCGGTGTACCACCGGAAGCTGGGATCGCGGTTCCGACCTTGTTCCCGAACCGTGCGCGTGTTTGGAAACCTCCCTTTCCCTCCCTGCACCTTCCCTCCGTCCTCCCCCTCCTCCGACTGTTAATTACTAATTTAGTTGCGAATACATTTGCAAAACAAGCTCGCACCCCAACGGCGAAGCGAATTAAAATCGATTAAAATTTAGCTGTCGTGCAAAAACCATTACGCGACCAGAATTAGGAACGATGAGTTTTGTGTTGCGAGTTTGATTATGACATTCAGCGAACTGAGATTTCCCGTATGCCGGGTAAAGCGTTCTTTTTACATATACGTTTGCACATTACGTTGTCTTCGTTCATTGACGAGTTCGTAACATGAATACAGATGAGTGATATGAAAACGTTCATCGATATTGTTTCCATAAATCCTAGATTGCATCGCACGCGTTGTTTCCCCTCCTTCCTACGTTCGTTAGTCTGACTCGTTATATCTCTCGTTATTTTTTTTTTTTCATATTCAGATTTGCCCAAAATTTTTTACGTCCAAAGTACCGTAAGGTATTGTGCTGACTACATTTGTATGGAAAAAAAAAAGAAACAGGAATAAAGAAATACGTAAAAAAAAAAAGATTTTCAATGGTTGCGTCTTGTCACTCCGGTGAATACATCATATTTATTCGTCATTATTACTTGAACATTTGAAATTCGAAGTGCTTACAGGGTATTCTGGATCCGCCGGATGTTACGCATTCATTAATAATACGACCGTCTCAAATGTAACTCCGCTATTATTCCCGCATTACATTGATTTATGAAGGAGAAACATAGTTTAATTCGCGCTTAAACTATACCCTTTCGTCTTCTCCGTCTCGAATTCTTCTCCTCCCATTCTCTTCCTCGTTGCATTCCCGTCCTCCTGTTTCACGTTTAAGTCAACTCCCTGCAGCACAATAGAGGGCAATATTTATCGAACAAACGGGTTAGATTGTTTTACGAACGGTACCCTAGATTTGTTGGCCAACGAGTATATTTTTCCACCCCGCTTTCCGCTTTTTTTCCGCTCTCTTCATTTTTTTGCCCTCTGGCATTTGCCACTTTTGCTCACCCGCGCTTCCTTCACGGACCGGAGGAATGCATTTCGGACAAACGGATTTTGCAGAATGGATCGTCCTTGACCCGTATTACCGGGGTCTAAGGGTCGAATGGCGTTCTCCCGCGTCCACCGTATATCGACACAAGCTCACGTTTGTGGTGCACGTACTAATGACGTGCTCGAAAGCCCACAATGCTTTTCCGTTCCGCATATTATATCGATCAAGCCTATTCCGTATCCCTTCCGTCTCGTTTCAGAATCTACATCTACAGACTTTCCGACCTATTTATCCCATCCCCTCCACCTCTTTTAATCTCGCTCCGCAAAGTCCGGAAAGATTTCGACTTTCACGTAGCGTAAAAATATATACTACGAAAAATATATACTACAAAAAATATGTACGCTTGTGTGTGTATTTTTGTATGTATATAATAAAACCTCTATTATCCGAGTGTATCGTTTAAGCTCTGTTATCTAAATGGCATTACTAGGAGAATGAATATCTCTCATGTACATTTACGTTCACGCAAACATATGTAGGCGTATGTTATACACGACATATGTCTTCATCTCAGTATTAGTAGTCTGAGTCAAACGTGTACCAACAAGACCTAAATGCTAGAAAGCAACATTCCCAGTCATTCTGAGGCACAGTTTCTGCTTTAGAAGCAGGTCTCAGATGTTACGAAGCACAGAAAGAAAGCGCAGCCATTCATAGCAATGAATAAAGAAAAATATGTAAATTAAACAGCTCAAAAAAACTGAGAAAATAAAATGTGGAATAAAGAAAACTGGTAAATTACTATAATAATTTCTCTCTCTTTCTCTATTTCGTTACAATTTACAAAATGTTATGATAAATAAACTTTTTTTATTTCCAAAATCGTTTGATTATCCGTAAAAATTCCGATTATCCGAATACCTTGTTTGCCCGACTAGATCGGACACATAACAAGTTCCATTATATTAATTTTTGTTCTATTTAATTATACACAGGAAAAACAATTTTACTAAAATATTTTTAATTCAATTAAATACTGAATTTTGTTGGAACATCAAAATAATTACGTAGGAAACTCAAGCATGATGAGCAATGTTGCAAACAATTTTTATATTCTGGCAACCAGCTCGAGTATTCATTATAATTATGTATTTTGATAGTCTGACAAATTATTTTCAGATCTTTAGCAAAACCCTTTTTTCGTGTGCTTAATCTTTCGTCTAATTTCTCTTCTTTTTTGCTATAAGTTGCTAAATCTACTTTCTGAAAACCGTGATTGATAGATTCGTGGGACGATCGTCACTAAACAGGGCAAAGCTCTCGGGCGGAATATGGACGAAGGTACCGGCGGAATTGTACCCGTGTCAGCCTCAGATTGGGGCATAAATTCTTGTAGCTCCGCTATCAGCTGGCCGATCTCTTCCGAGTCCTTTCGTATGCTGCAGAGCTCCTCTTCGTTGAAGTCCGGTCTAATCTGTTTGCACAGGAGGATCTGCGAGACCACATTGCCGATATACGAGGGACCAGCGCGATTCTCTGTAACGCGATAACGAAAACTGTGTTGTTAGATTTCTACGTCATTCAATTTTAACAATGTCTTTCTTCTCCCAGATTCGCGAAATATATCCGAGGGAAGTATTTTAAGCTGAGTGTGGTGGAAATAATAACCATGTTCTTATTAATAATATAATATGTTAATACGTAACGCTCTGTTTAGCATGACTTTAATATAAAAGTGCATAGGGCGTTTCTCAACTTTTTTTTTGACGAGATTTAAAAAAGCTTCCATAAACTTTAATATGTGCAACGGAGGGAGAAATAAGCGAACGCCCGGAACAAGCTATAATGTTAATGTCAAGGAAATAGTTGTAGTATAAATTATTCGGAGCGAAGTTCCTCACTTATGAGAAAGAAAGATACCTTATATATATATTATGGCTTACATGTTATACGTGGCAAACGCCACTAAAAATTAGAAAAACGTGTATTAAAGCTACGCATGTAACGATGATTCGTCACTCTGTCTCTGACACGTGTACGTTGTGTACAATAGAATTCGGCTTGATGGGCTTGATTGTAGGAAGCGACGTGTAGTCGGAAATTGGGATTCGTCGAACGCGTAACGGCCTACAACTGTTCGCGGTAGTTTTGAGAGTTATGGTCCGTTGGGATGTACACGCCGTAAATCAGTCTATCCAGCCTGGTTCAAAGCGACCGCAAAAACCGATTTAACGTTACGCCTCGGTGCAAGTCGATAACGCAACGTGACTCGATTCCGATGACACATTCCTATACGCTCGTTCTTGCGATCTTTTACGCAAATCGTCTCTCGCGTGGGAATATAATTAAGAGTGTTATTACCGAAAACAACGTGAATTAAATTTTGCCTCGGTCGGCGAGCACTCATTTATCTCTCGAGATTAAAATTGTCAACGACCAAGTTGCGACCACGTAGTCATATAAAAAAAGTTATAGCAACATTCCAAGTGGACTTGTTCCACTTCCCCGCACACATCCGCAGATTCTTTAAATAATTTATAGATCATTATTAAAATATTGTAAACATGCATGCGCAACTTACCGTAATATCCGGTCATGTCCATGGGTATGATGGATATGAGGTTTTTACTCTTGTGCAGTTCGCGTAAGAAGAGTTGAGCCACGTAAAACAACAGCACCAGATTTGGACTGTCAACCGGTATTCCTACGTCCATAGCACTGCAATAAAATATATTCCCAAAACGTTTTCGATCGTATAAGATTATTTTTCAATAAGAGATCTATCTACAAGAGGATATATATATATATATATACAGTGAGTGCAAAAAGTATTCGTACAGAGAAAATATGTTTTAAAAAAACTTTATTTTTAAAAAATAAATATTGTCCAGCGAGAAATGTGTCATCGAATTGATGTCGAATCGATATCGATACAATGATTTCAATTTGACGTCGCTTCGACGTTTAATTGACGCTCATTTCTTGCTAGGTAATTAAGAATTTATTCATAAAGAATAAAATAGACAAAAAGAATAAAATAGATTGTATGTTTCTTAAAATTATATATACCAAAAGATGTGTATTAATTATAGAAAATATATCATTTGAAAAATAAACGAAAATTAAAAATTATATTATTTAGATGCTCAAAAAGTATTCGTACGGTCGAGAAATTTAACTTTTAAAATCAGGAATATATGCGAAGCTCGTTTGTTTTTGTTAGAACAGAATGTATAAAATTGCTATTAATATTTATTTTCTACAAATAAGACCTTTTTATCAAAAATTTCCTTGTACGAATACTTTTTGCACTCACTGTATATATATAATTAACCTTTAAGTAGGTAGGTACAGGTTTAAAGATACGCAAGTTAGTAGGTGGAGTGCTCACACCTCAAGTAGAAATTTTAATTTTATAGTTATATTTTTACTACATTGTTAGAATTAATATTAAAGAAACAATGGTAACTCAATCCCTTGAGTTGAATAACATTTTGTTATTTTTAGCTTCCACATGTGTGTCAAAATGTAAAGCATTCCATTTCTGTGGTTAGTTTCAAAGTAAACAACATCCATATTAACGTATGTTCTTAGTAAATATTAAACTAAATTTGGGTCAATACATTTTATTCAATTAAATTGTTTAACCCCGTTGGTTTAGTTAAATTAACAATATATTAAATAGAAACAGTGGCGACCCATAGAAATGATTAAAAATAACTCAAATTGAATACACGGAAAGGACGGTTTTGCTGAAGTATCTAAAAATTTACTTGAATACAGATTTGAAAATAATTTTGTTGGCTCAAATATAAAAATAGAACGCTTAAATGTTGATGACAACGCTGCAAAAAGTTTTAATATTCTAATAATCACTTTGAACGTTCTACTTAATTATTTTAATGGTCCAAACAAAATTATTTTCAGCTCTATATATACTATAAATTTTTAAATACTTCAGCAAAACCGTTCTTTTTGTGTATTATTTTCCATTATGTATTTAATAATGTAGTATGTTATGTTACAGTTAAATTTGCATTATACTTTTATGAAATAAAATAGCAAAAATAGTGAACTTTGAGACTTCTGGGCATTTGG
The DNA here is from genome assembly GCF_001594055.1 of Mycetomoellerius zeteki. NCBI lineage: Eukaryota > Metazoa > Arthropoda > Insecta > Hymenoptera > Formicidae > Mycetomoellerius > Mycetomoellerius zeteki. Next base: position 1,882,759 of record NW_017257999.1, on the reverse strand, counting down.
GCAATACTTTTTATTTTCCTTTTTCAGAACAAGATTTTAAAGAAAATTTTACCTGGGATGCTGTGCGGCCACTCTATCTACTTAAAAATTAAATATAATCCCAATTCGGTTTCCAATCTCACGAAGTATCTAATGCAAAAGGAGAGTGTGCATGGATGTAAACGCGATGGAAGCCACGATGAATAAAACCATAAAAGATCACGTTATCGTTACTGAATGCACGGCGTGGTAAATCGCATTATCGCGAGAAATACGAATTACTTTAACGACTTCCTTGTCGGGTCTCTCGGATTTTAGTTGAAGGTCCATAAATCTGATTTCTCTTCCACTCCGTCTCCGCTCCGTAGCTTACCGAGTTAATTACATTAAAAACATTATTATTACTGCTTACGCGAAAAGGTCACCCGCGAGGCATGAGTACTGGTGTCTCATTAACGCGCACATCTTTCGTGGTCAAGTGTCGGTGAGTCGCTTCTCGTATAAGCATTGCTCCTCCTTTGTTTCTTCCTAGTGACACTCGCGATGGTAAATAAAAAAAAACATGGCAGTATTAACAACGTGCTCATATACATGTAAGAAATTTGAAAGACGACGAAAAGAAAGACAAACTTTAGGATGATGTTAAAGCGCAATCCTTAATTTTAGATGATGTATTAAGCTGGAGAACAAACGTGAACGATAAACGGTTCCGAGCGATATCACCTTTCCGCAGCGGGTCTGGTATAATAATAATACGTTGTCTTGAATTTCTGAAGAGAGTCACCAGCGATATTTTGTGAAATATGCCGTGATGAGTGATCCGATAACGTAAAATCGTGGCACGGGGAAACAAGTACAGTAGAAAGCTGCAGGAAAACCAAGTACTCTGATTAACCCGTTTTACGTCAATTATCGCATCGGTCGAGCATTGAGCGAAGTCCTTGCAGAGAAACCATTTCGGTTGGCTTCCGTTTAATGAGATTCCAATTAACGTACGAAATAGATTGGCGCGACCGAAGGCAACCGATCTCAATCTGACAAGTATATTCGTGACATCTCCTTGCCGTTGCTAAGAGGCTAGTTACCAAAGCTGCTAATAATTTCTCCTCTTTTTTTTAATATTCTTTAATTATACTTGTCTTGTGTAACAGATAACTGTACACTTGACTGTCATTCAAGATAGACATTCAGGAAATAAAGTTCGGATTACATTATAATGAAAGATACAGACGGGGATTGAAATGAGTTTACTTTCGTTTGTTGTAACTCGTAGCGGCTTTGTAGGAACGGCTTGGATTTCAATATGTCGGAATTTAAATTCTTTTGTGAGGAATTGCCGTCTGGCACTTCGTTTGCCGCTCAAGGAAAGAAAGCTATCGATTTCACAGATTGGTTCCTCGCAAAAAGTTAAGCCAGGAAGGTTGAATCAAAGGTGGAAGTGAGTTTCGTAAAAAGGTTAGCGCCACTCCCAATTACTGATTCCTCTTTCCTTCATCATACTTCTCTCTTTCCCTCTCCCTCCCTTTTCCTCTCTCTCTTTCTCTCGCTCATCTTCACTTAGCCACCTTTGAATAATACCTTCCGGGGCTTTGCTCACCTTAATGAAAATCTAAATGTTTCACGAATTCGTTTCTTCTCAAAATTCTTTTCATGCATTCTCTTATCCAAAATGAAAGAACAAATATGCAATACACTCGATACGCAACTGTTTATGTTCTGCACTTATGCATTATTATTACATTACATTCACTTCGCTAAATGATTAATTTCAACTTTAATTGCGAAACTGTTCAAGCCACGAAAGTAAAAGACTTGTTTTCAATGAGTTGAGGCCGGGGAGAAGGGGATGTAAGTAGACAATGGAATTTCATTTTCCTGTATTAATTTACAGTGAGTTTTTCCTCGGCCAAAACTTGAGTCGGTAGTTGACCGCGAAATACTCACGTCTGAAAAAAACATCGCGTAGATTTAAAGCGAGGCTGCGTGTTTGTAATTACTACCGAATATTTGGAGCACGCTTCCGGAATGTGAGAATAATTATTTGCCGAACGCGAAATTAGATTGTATTGCGGTTGAATATGAGGCCTCCACGCGCAATGGGATTTTCAATGAGCGGCGTTTAATTAGATACCAACGTCGAACGACTATCGCATTGCAAATGACCGGCGTACACGCACCGTTTTACCTACTTTGCTTAAGCCGGATCATCCCAGCCGTTACGAAACGTTAATTATTGCATCTCCGCTTGCCCCTCCATCTGTTATAGCGGCATTGCATCTATCCTGTCAAGCTCGGAACAATATCGCGACGAGCACTCGCGTTTTCTCCGTTTGATTACGTCGACAGCACCTGCCGTGGCGCAACAGTTCAATTACTCGCAAATTGTTATTTGCATTGGTCATCGACTATCGCGCTTCAAGAAGTTGTAGATAACGGCGGGTATAATTTCTTTGTCCGTCTATGTGTCTTCTATATATATATATATATATATATATGTATCTGTGTCTATATATCTGCCGTGTACAGTCTTCCCATGGAGGCGCGATCTACAATCAATCGATCATCTTTACATGCGTGTTCGATTGCACTGCATATATATAACGTCGCTCGATTTATGTCCTCGCGCGGACGTTTCATGCGCCGTATCGCTGCGAAACATGCAACCAGCTCGTGCATCGATTATGCAAAATACACACCAACGTTTTATTCGCGCACCTTTTTTTGTGATCAACAACGGCCGCCGAGTACACGCCTACGTTAATCTAGGAATTACGAGGAATCCCAGCTTTTCGAATTGCAAAAGGCGACAGGGTCCCGTAACTCCCACACGCTGAAATATGGATATTCAAAATTGTACAGCACACCTCCGGTCGCGGCGATTAAATTATTGACAAGAGATTGTTCCGTGGCAAGGACGACGCTCACGTGTCGCGTGTCATCTCGACTTTTTCGGTATGAAATTCTCTTCCCGCTTTATTTCAAATTCTTGCTTTGTCTCCCATCTTTCATGCAATTTCCACTATTTTTCATTTTACATGGAAAACGCACGTTCGAGAATTATTACGCTTTCAAGCACTGTTTTCATTTTATCGGTCATTCGTCCATTTCAATGTTATTTGGTGGCTCGGCAAGAGCCGACGTCTGTCTAGTTGTCACTCGAGTTCAGGAGAATTTCGAGAGCGAATCAAAGCTCCATCTCGAGTCGACGCGCGACGGTTTAATTCTGGGCGATAATTGTATTTCGCCGCGCGAACTATACGCCAACTTTTGCCGCATTCTCGTGCGCAAGCAACAAATAAACGCAACTGGAGGCAATAATCCTCCGGCATTAATATTTGATCGGTCAGGTAAGCTCCGGCTCTCGGGAGTGGAAAACTTTCCGCGAGTAAGCGCTACGGCGACCTGGATCAAGCGAGATCGACGGAAGCACAGCTCTACGCCAACATATATGAGCGTACATGTGACAAGTATGCTCCGTATATTTGACTTTACGTAAATAATCTCCGCGTTATGTACGTCATCACGGTTGTTGTCAACGGTTTTCTGTCAGTTATTTTCTTTCGCGACCATGTCATCGCGGTAATGCCTGAAATTAAGATGGACGGATAGTTCGAAAACATGTTTTCTAATTTTCAACGAGCTTGAGCTAACGCTGAGAGAAAGGAGACTTCCACCGTTGTGGCAATAACTGCAGCTATCGCATATTCGACGCGGAAGCAATCAAACTTCTCTACCATGACCAATTATTTGATATTGCAGTGGAACTTGTTTTGTGTGTTTGGAAGATCTCGCTTGAATGTTCTGTTAAAGTGAAACCGTTTATCTCTGAAATACATTTCGTAACAAAATAACTTATTAATAATAATGAAGTAATTTGTAGATTCTGTCAAATCATTTTTCAGTAAACAGCATTCCCCAACAAATATTCCCGATAAATCTTTTTTACGACCTGAATGGTAACTAAAAACATTTTCCACAGTGACATAAAATATACTGTTATGTCGATAAATCTTTTTTTCTCCCTGCGTATGGATATGTATATTTCAAAATACGTTTTATTATTATATCATTTCGCGTTGTATTATTACCGTGAAATCATAAGCATCGTTGAATGGAAAATACTAAATATACGTAATAAAGCCATACGGCGGGTAAACAAGATGATTGAATCAATTGATTAAAATTACGTTGTAGAAATACGCTTTATTAGATTTTTGTCAGGAGAACTTTTTTTTGTCGAGAAGTGAATTGCAAAGTCAATCGTGAGTCTTAGCTAGAAGAATCTTACGTAAACTAGTGATAAAGAGCACTGCCTGGCGCGCCCAGCAAACTTAAGGAATGAAAGTTATTGGAAGTGCTCGGCAACGGCGACGGCACATGACGTTTTTCTCACGACCATGATTCTTCGAACGTTCGGTCGTTCGTCGTTTCTCTGTGACCTGCATTGTGCGAGACGTACGAGGGACTAGCGAAAGCAATGTAAGAAATCACGAAGAAGTTTTCTCTCTCTCTCTCTCTCTCTCTCTCTCTCTCTCTCTCTCTTGGCCGCTGTCATCGTTGCGAACCAACTTGTATCCAGAGTTTAGCGATGGAACCTTGTCCTATATGCGAAGACGTCCTCGTTAATTCCGTAGTTTACATTCGCTCCTTTCCTTCGTCGCGCAAAGAAACGTCGCTTCTGCACAACCGCCACATAGAGTAAAGTGTCCTCGTTATCGTTGCCAGAAAGTTGCTGAAGTAGAGCCTCAGCCCTTACGAAAATACGCGGAAGGAGTCACGGAGAAAACGATCAAAAGCGCTTTCTCGTTGCAGCATTGTGAGATGAGTAATTTGTCTGCCGAACGGCTTAACTGATCGAGCACGAATAGTTTAAAGACAACTCAGAGTAATGTACTCTGCGTTCGTATATCTATACCTATATATTAGTACTAAACTGCAGATATCGAACTTAACTGTAGGTACGTGCCTTAATGTGTAGTAGATATTGTCCTCGAAGAATAATTCGAATAAAACAAGATATTCTACTGAGAAAATATTTTGTAGCAACAAGAAGTACAAACAAAATGAATGATCATATCAATTAGAATTCTAGTTATTGTAATTGAATTTCTGGTCATCTCGACTAGAATAATTAGATGGATTTAATTAGAAATATCTAATTTGTATTTTTCTGATTGAATCTATCAGAATTTCAATTAATGTATCAAGAATATATGTCCTGTGTGGTTTTTACTACTATACTTTTGGATTTTTAAATTTCCACGGGGAACTTTGAGGAAACCTCTGTGATTTGGGATTGTCTTTAAATCGCATTAAGGTACCGTAGATCGTAGATTGTTTTCGAAGAAAAATTTCGAACAAAATGCAGGATATTACATCGAGAAAAATTTTGGTTGAACCAACGAGAAGTATGTACAAACAAAATAATTATATCAATCAGAATTCTAGTTATGATAATTGAATTTCTGGTCATTTTGATTAAAATGTTTGACAGATTTAACTGTAAGTGTTTGATTTGTATCTTTCTGATGAATGAGAACTTTTTTCCAATGTAGTTTCTATTATTATGCATTTGGATTTTCAAATTTCTACAAGATCTTTGGGGAAATCTCTATGTTTGTCTCTAGATTGCACTAATATACATTGATATTGTTCTTGAAAAAAAAATTCGAATAATGGAGGATAATACGCTGAAAAAAATCTTTTAGTTGTGCCAACAAGAAATGCAAACAAGATAAATTTTGATTATATATCATATCAATCAGAATTCTTATTATCTTAATTGAATATCCGATTACCTCGACTAAAACGATGGATTTAACTATAAGTACCTGATTTATACTCCACTTTCTGATCTTTCAAAATTTGTCCAGTGTAACTTTTACTATTAAACGTTTAAATATTAAAATTTCTACAGAGATCTTTGGGGAAACCTTTGCGAGTTAAGGTTTGTCTTTAGATTTAAACTCACCTTTGCACATGCGGCAGTACCAGTTGAGATGTATTCTTGCAAGCCTCCACGCAGTTTCGACGCAGCTTCCGTATTTTTTCGCGCAGCTCCGGACAGTCGCGCGGCTGTCCGATATTAATGAGCAAATCTCGGAACTGCGCTACCTGACTATTTATGTCCTGAATTTGCTGAAACGCACGAAAAGTGAAACTATCACGATCAAGCTCCATCGATTATCCCATACGACGTGACGGAAATGCCGGATATACGCGCGCTTCAACATGGCAATAACATTTCTCTCGCCTGCACTCTCGCTATTATTATATTTCTCTCGTTTAATAATATCTCGTTCACACGCCTGTCCAAATACCGAAAATGATATGTTTGCATAACGCCTGAGTCCTCGTCACATAATTCGACATTTGGTCGAGCCATTATTAAATAATTGACAGTGACAGATAATGGCCTGTATCATCGATAATTTAAGAATCGATTGCGTCGCGAATAATTACTAACGACGTAACAGTCTCCAGAGAGGGACGCGAAGCTCTCGAAAATTAAAAAATAATACTACGCTATAAATCCCTCCCCAGCCCATCATTATCTATACTCTTTAAAATTTTTGAAATGGAATTTAACTCGAAAGAAGGAAATTTCACTCTAAAAATTGAGCCGCTCTTTTTCAGTACTGGTTCAATTGTCGCTCTTTTTGGGCTGTATTTGTAGTCGGATTTTATATTTAAGACCGTCTTAAGTACAATCTTAGGAACTAATCAGAGAGACGTATTAACATCTTAAGATGTTATTTAAGACGATATTAAAATAAGAACGGATTGTAAATGTCGCCTTTATCATTCTTTAAAATTAGATTCCACTTTCAAGATTTTAGAGAGTACAAAATATCATTTTATGCATTATTCTGTGCCGATTTTACTCAATCCCTTAGCATCAATTATTTACGTGTGTATTCTGTAAAAAGTGAAATGGAAAAGTAATGGAGCGGCAGCGAGGGACTTTTAAAAAATGAATCGAGGAGGCTGCCTATCAGATTAAAGATCTCGTTACGATGACGTGAAAAATGGTCGCGGGTGGGTTACAACGAAAGCTCGTTAAAGTTACATCGACTCGAGGAAGGTATTATAATTTCATAGTCGTCCGGGACTGTTTGCGATTCACGTGAGTCTAGGTTCGCTCACCAGTAACACCGTCTTATCAGATCTCTCGGGCTTGTCGCATTTGTCGTCGTGATGTCTGCTGGTCGATGGTGTCGGGGAATCCGTCATCATCTAATCTTGTTACGGACAATTCGCTCGCCAATCGTCATCACCCGACACTACGGCGATCCCCGCGAGCATTTCCGGAGCGGCGAGCGAGGTACGCGGCTCACGCGGGAACCCCCTTCCCGGACCGGAAGTCACCCACGGGGTTTCACTTACGGTCTTCTTGACGATCGCGTACCTCGCACTGATATAATTGCCGCCGCAAAGTGTATCTCGCGCGCATTCCCGCCACGTGATCCTCTTTTTTTGTGCTGCGCGCCGGTTATTTTTACACGATCAATCCCGCTTCACTTAAAGCTAGCTGATAATAGGCTTATCGTTCTCTCTCTCTCGCCACTGGTATAGTCATCTCTCGGCCGCCACCGGAGCGGTGTAGTCGCTGCAGCGTGCTCGACCTTTTCCCCTCGTTTGCTTTTTAAAGACTTACGCGACATATTCTAATCGGATATAGCGTTAAATAGGATCACGTGCATCCTTCGATTCGCGCCAGGCGGGGTTAATGACGATTTCTCTCGTAAGAGTTTAAATTCCAATCTCGGAACTCGGGATTAGCGCGTAGAAGTTTCTCTCCGCGGAAGCTGTCTCGCGGGACGAGTTTTAGTTATGTACAAACTACAGTTTCTCAAGTCGGGCGACCGTCGCGTATCTTTACTCTATCTCGTCGTTTGACGGAGACGTCCCAGGGTGAAAATTTGGTGCCTAGGGGAACGAATCTCGGACGAGATTCGATATCGACGTCGCGGGCGGTCGGGCGGGAATTTCACGAGTGGAATTTGGGTTTACGCGCGAGAAGCGGCGATCCGCGACGAGCGACGAGGTCGCACGGCGCTCCGTCGAGACGTCATCTCGCCCCCTCAGCGGGATGATCGCGTGGGATCAGCGCAACACCACCGCCCCGGTCCTCCTTGGTCACGTATGTACGCGTGACTCTCGCGTGTGCTCCTCTCACGGGATCACGACATCATCGAAGTTTACCCTCCTTGCCCGAGATATGAAAGCACCGTGAGAGCAATGCGGTGGCGGAGAGCGGCACTATACGAACTGTAGCAATACACGCGACAGACTGAAACGTGGGTTTCGCCCTCGAGCTCTTTCACTGCCGCGCGCCACCCTGCGACGAAAGCGCATGCCTGGCTCGCGCTACGACGCTCCACTGCGACCGTTTTCCGCCGTTTCGCAACTCTTATAAAAATAGGCAATTTGTCCCCTCTATATTTGATAACGTTGCTGTGAAACAACGTGATTTTCTTATTTGCTCTCGTGTGCCACCTTGGCCATCGCGATTGCATTCTGCGAGCGAAGTAGCTGCCAAGCCGAGATGGTTATTAGCGGGCTAACCAAGGTGGTTCTAAAACATCAAACAAAAAATGGGGCAAAACTTTTTTAAACGAAGCTTTGTTTGCGAGATAATTGGATTTGAAAATCAGAAAATTAGGAACGTCTGTTCTGTTTTGAACTGATGTAATTTTCAATGATGTTCCAGTTTGATAAATTTATTTTAACAGTAACACACTCTCTCTCTCTCTCTCTCTCTTTCTGTTTATCTTTTTTTTTAAATGTAAAAAATATAATATTTCTATTATTTCTAATTAAAAATTTTTATTAAATATTTTTATTAAAAGGAATTGATATTTTACAAATACCTCTGTGTGTGCGTGCGTGCGTACGTGTGTGTGTGTGTGTGTGTGTGTGTGTGTGTGTGTGTGTGTGTGTGTGTAGTGTGGCAACATGAAATATTATTTATTATTTTTTAAAATAGTATATTGATTGCTTTTAATCTTTGATAATTAATGCAGATTATGCATATTCATTCAGTTACGAAAGATATTATCAGTTTTCTGATTAATATAATCGATTTTTCCGGAAACAGTTTTACAAAAATTTTATTTTACGACTTCCACTTTGATCGTTTTTATGAAACCATCACTAACGAATCTGTTTCAATTTTGTTCTACTAATTTCTAATTCGTGAAAAAAAAATATTTTTTCGATATATTTAATTATTTTACAAATAACGCGCAATCAAAGCACGAGTAAATATTCTTTTTGTAATTTTGTCTTGATGGTTTGTCATTTCTATTAAACGAACAAAGAGGTACATCGAGGGAAGATCTTGGAATAAATTGTTCTGGACTGAACGTTACTTTACCGAGAAATAATTGCGTTAAAATAATACAGAGTAGTATATATACATATACAGGGTTGCATAAGAAAGTTGCCTTCGTTTTAACACACCCCATCGTATGCATTACGGCCGCAATGCACTTTTAGTCGAGAAACATATACAATTCCATTTCGACGATGCGCCCGCGGTGCTGCGTTTCGCCGAACCACTTTGCGCCGAGACGTTCGGGGACTTCGTAAAAGCAATACTGATGTAACGTAATTTCGATGCATTAATTGACGTCGTTGCACCTCGACGACGTTATACATCGACGATACTTTCGTTATTCATGCCGCACGTGCCGCCGACAGTCAATGTTCGCCTCCGACAAACTTCCGACGATGTTATTATCCTTCAAAGTTTTAGAACCGAAAAATTGTAAGAGTTCGCATAATTTCTGCAGCGCGTGGCGACTTTTCTGTGTATGAAGACCACAAAATTTTTCAAATTTGCCTCTCTATTATTTCTTCCAGCTTCTACTTGGCTTCTGTTGCCATGCTAAAGGAAAATTTAATTTTGATGTTGGGATTATGTTCGAGAGGCTAGTCGATAGAAGTCGATAAAATCCGATTAGATTGCGAATACGCAAATTGAAAGTCACATTAATATCTTTATCGTGTTATAGATTTGTAGATATGATATAATAATATTGTTTTAAATTATTACGATATTACGATGAAATTGGGCTTGTATACATAACATTCGCGCGGACAAATTTATACATGTGACACACCCGCGGACTTTTGCGCAAAATGACAATTGAGTTGCAACTCTATTAATGTCATGCATCAGTTTGCATCTATGCGCGCTGCATTCGACGGTATACACACGTTCTGTGAATTATGGGCATGTGCACGCGACAGTACATTCATATTGTATAATTATACAAATTGACAATCAGAACGCAGTTATGCATCGAAGTCGTTGACAATAATGCGATTGGCGCTCTTTCTACCGGGTATTCGATCGGCTAGAAATTGTTGGATCTCATTAATGTCGAATTAAGCTTACATTAACGCGAAATATTAAAAATGTCGCAGCAAAATACCGCATTTCTTGTTTTTCTCGGTCGGAAATAGATGATCGCGCGACGGAGTCGATGGAAACTTGCTCGTCGAGTTATTGTTAACCGATCCTGTTTGCTAAACCGCTTTGCCGCTTCTTTGTCTGCCATTCTCTTCTTTCATACTACACCTAGTTTTTTTGTTTTCTCTCTGAGAGAGTACCTTCCGAGAATATTTCCATTATCATTTAGATAAGAGTGTCTCATCGCTCAAACGACTTACATATACTATTACATCGTGCTACGTGTAGATTATTTCTGCTACCGATAATTGAGACTTAATGTCATCAAGATATAAATCTCATTCTCAAGTTTCATTTTATCGAATCGTTTAAATCTGAAATGTATGTAAACATTATTCTTCTTTCCAAACTAATTAATTATAAAATACTTTCTTTTTTTGTGTTGGCGTCTAATGCTCGGGTTTATTTTTGCTTCGTGTCATTTTATTTTTAGCTGTAATTATACTTCTAGTCTGCATCATTGCTTCATTTGTAATTTTCTTTGTTTTATTTTAATCTGCGTGACTGCTTGCACTTTCTGAGAGAGAGAGAGAGAGAGAGAGAGAGATGTACACATAATAATTCTTCTAAAAGAATATCCTATCTTATACTGTTGAATATCAAAGGAGCAATGACAACTTAATTCCTTGAGTTAAATGATATTTTATTATTTTTATTTCTTCATGTGTCAAGAATTCTAAAGAAGTCTAAATTAATCCATTTCTGTAGTTAGTTTCAAAGTAACGTAATTTCAAAATAACGTTTATATTAATGTATGCATTTAGTGAATAGTAAATTAAATTTGAGTCAAATTCAATATATATTCTCAATTTTCAGTCAAATTATTTAACTCCATTGTTTTAATTAAATTAACAATACATTAGAGAAGCAGAGTGGCGAGACTTACAGAAAATTAAAAATAACACAAATTGGGTATAATTTGATATTATAAATTTAACAGTGTAGAGTACGTTTGATGACGTATTTATTTCTGTATATCTATACAGAGAAATAGTCTATTCTGTTTACGATACCGACCATCCGACGCGACTTTACTTTTTATTTACTCTCGTCTCCTCCTCCTTTTTTATTCTCCTTCGTCTTGCACTTTTCCCTTGCAGCGTTGCTTCCACCCTCGCCGGATCCTGTCCCTTTTCTTTCGTTTCTCCGTGTGACAGATCGTAGGGTGTGCCCGAACCATCGATTACCTTAAGAAATTAAATTTAAGGCTCGGCCGCCGGGATGCCTGACGTTGAAAATTAAATGCTTGCGAGACAGACGGCTGCCTTCCTCGTAAATTTTCCACCAAGACTTATACTCACACACATTTTCGAGAGGGCGGGTCCGGTATATATAATAGTTTGTATATGCGATATACGATTCGCGCGATGCACGCATTCGCGGCCTCGCGCAAGAAAAGCGGAGAGATGAAGGGATTTTGCCGGACTACGGTCTACACTAACGAGGCAATTCTCAGACAAAGTGCGACGTGGTGTACAACGGCATCGCGAGGGCACAACGGCTGACGGTAATGATCGTAAAATAAGTCAAGTACGACGGAAGCTATTTTCGAAGTTCGATCGAATCTTCTTGGCTGGCTGAGCAACACGTCGTATTCTTAAGAAATAAGAGCGATCGAAATTTCGTGAAAAATTTCAAACTTTCTCAGAGTCGTACTCGGCGAGTTATTCCGCTCCGAATACGATGGTTCTCAATACGATAGCGCCTTCTCAAACTGCTTCTTAACAATGGCACCTAGGTACGATCACCGGACGATTCAATTTGCTGAGGCGTCCCATGAAAGAACTATCCGGGAACGATGTATAAGAACAGGGATTCTCTCGAATGGCCGTGGATAATCCACCAGGGGGATACTCCGTGATTTTCCTTTGGAGATAGGATTAGTTATTAGAATGACGAGGCTATTTATTTTCTGATACGAAGTAACTGAAGTTACTTCTATACACAAGTAAGATTTCACGGAGTTTGATTTTATACCATTGCAATAATTGTATTTTCTTCTTTGTTTTCCTCTTTCTCTGGCTACCTGCGGCTGCGGTGGAAACACTTTAGGTTTATCTACCGCAACCAGCATGTTCGTGACAACTCCTAACTGCCTTTTTAACAATCCTGTCGTAGAGAAATCGTTAGTTTCTGTGACGAACGAGCCGATTCTAAACGGATTACAAACGCGACGCGCCTCTTCGGCCTCTCTCTTTCTCTCACAGAGAATTATAGACCCGTAAATTTCAGTTTTATGTCGCTGGCTTATCGCAGAGAGTACATTGCGCAAAGAGCTCAGTTCTTTTTTTTTCCTAGACGGGAGGGGAGGGCAACCTCTTTCCTAGAACATTATAGCTCATTGCACTCTCCGCGTTTATATTCTAGTGGTTTATTATACACGAACACCGTGGATTTGCATATATGTTCGCGACACGCGTAAAAACGTAATGAGATCTTCGAGTGACCCCGAGATATCGAACGTTTCGCGATAATCGAGAGACCTGTGTCATGTACGAATAATATCGAAGGGAATTTAAACGGAGGTGGATTTGTTGCAGAGACGCGCTCTCGGTGTAATCGTTATTATTACAGTTCTGAAGTCGTAAGTAAGTATCGGTTTGCAGATTATGTACATAACCGGCGGCGGATTGCATTATACTATTTCATTGCGATGACACTGTAACAATATTCGTAGTTTCAGGAAGTGTCATTAACATGCGGTGGATAAGCGACATGACGAAGATATTCGCTGACATATCTCACGGTTATCTTACTTCTCGCTGGGTACGATGTATATACGCATATCCATCTCTGTATTGCGTCATTACCGTTCTATTTCCATTCCTCGTTCTAATAATGAAAACTGAAGATCTCTCTTGTATATGCTGCAATAAATCTGCATAAATAAATGTTGACATTTTCGATTATTGAACGGGATCCAATAATAATTTTGCGAGTTATGTACATCTGTCTCATGCATATCGCATACTGAAAATTATTGAATGTACATAATAACTTACATAATACGTATTGTCATGTACTATTTTTATTTACATTACTTATTTATTTATATCACCTTTCAGACATCTTCCGAAACTGGCTTTTCGCCGTTAACCAGATGACATGAATTCGAACGAAAGCGCGGACAGCAGAATTAGCCTCAAAATATATTAAACGGTTATCTGACATTAATTACCGAACGCGAACATTCGAATTGCGTCCGAGAGATCATCGACGGGGGACGCAAGCAGGGGTGGTTATCGATATTCCTGCTACATGCCACAAATTATCTCATTGGCTGTATATGACCTTGGCCGCAGATTCTGCCCAGCGTTACTTTCGCACTCCGCAATCTGAACTCTGATGCTGAAACAATATTGATATTTGATACGCGCGAAACCGCAGGACAGGACGGTCCGATATCTTATTTGAATTGGTTACCTCAGACCGTTTACATTTACTGACGAAAATTGAGAGACAAGACAGTCACTTTTATAAGTTGAATTTCTATTTTATTATGAGACCCGAATTTGAACCGATTAGAATAAATCTAATTAAATAAGAGAAATCTCATATTCGGTCTAAGCGAATCTTAGTGCTTAAATATTTCTGTGTGAATTTATATGCATATATTTGATTCTGCAAATTACATGCCAAAAAATCTTTTTCGGTCCTGAAATACAATCATGAGCAGAACAGAGAGTAGTAATGTTATTTATTAAATTGACAAACAATTTAATAATCTTTAATGCTGATAAGATCTTTATAGCATCTTTATAAGAATAGTTTATTTTATTTGTGCATGCAATAAATTATATTAAATGCATGAAAAATATGGAGTCCTTTTATTGAATTTATAAATAAAATTAAAAGATTGAATTTATGGAAATGATTGGTTTGTTTCTTAATTTCAGTAAATGGCCTGAAATACATAATTCTTGCTGCATAATATGAAATATATGTACATATTAATTAGTCAATTTGACAGTAAGAATAGAAATTTTTACGATCGACAAGTCTTCGCTGAAAATTGAGCACGTACTTTGAAATTACCATTCCATTTATTATGCAACCAAAATATCTGAGCATTTCCTCGCGAATTTATGCAATCGAGCGTACCTTATCATATTACTACTCGCGAGATTATTATAATCTCCGTTCGGATTTTATTTATTCTTTCTCCATCACTTTTAATGAATTCCGGGACAATACTGAACACAATGATGAAAATTCCTCATTTTTTTTTTGCTTTCATTAAGTTTCCTGATTTTTTCGCTTCAAAAATGTAACTCTACAATTTATCGTGTAAATGCATCTCGCTAAATTCAACCACATACCATCCTCGATACTGGAATTTCATTGATTCGTCGGAAGTGCGCGTACTTTCTCAAAGAAAGGTTACCAAAATTCTTTTTTTTACTACTCAACAAAAAAATAAGCTGTCGGAGTATAATATATTGGATTTTCAATTTTGCAAGAATAAATTATCGTTACCAATCAATCAAATTGGCCCACTTTTACGAATGGAAGGAAAACCATGTATATCGCTTGTAGATAATGAGATTCTTCATAATGAGAAAATAGAATCTCTGTTAAGGGAAAATCATTCCCTCGAGGAGGAATCGCAAATGCGAAGAATCAATGGTAAGCAACTGCGGATTGCGCTGGACGACCGCCGGAAATGAGGCAGAAGTTGTAGCGAGAATTTCGTGGATCTCGCGAAGCCAAACTGTTTTCCGAATGTGTAATTGTTATGGCGCTCGGTAATTGGATTTCGCTATTAGCGATATATGCACTCTATCCGAATTCTATTCCAGAGAAAAATATGATTTCGAAAATAAAATCGCGTAGAACTCGTACACAATAAAATGTTCTACAATTATCGATGCCTTCAGTTTCTTCTCGAAGACTCGGAATAAATGGGAAATCAACCGTAATTCGCGATTAATAAAGGTGAAAAAAGTATATCGTTGAATAAATAAATAAATGTAAAATAAACGGGTGAAATACACGATTCAAAGAGATACATTTTGTAATTATAGATATTGCCGTTATACAGTTTCTTACTACGTAATAGCTTATTTTTATTTGCGAAGAGTGATTTAAGAAAAAGTACCGAGATACATATAATTTGCTTATACAGGGTGTTTCCAAATTAAATCGCAAAACTTCGGGAGCGTGTAGAGGAGTAAAAAACTAAGAAAAAAAGTCCTATAGACATATGCTCGTTTTTGCTCCGTTTCAGAGAAATCGAAAAAAAATGTTTACATTTCTTGCCATATCTAGCACCGACATATTTGATTACATTTTCCACTTTCTGTTATGAATTTGTCAGTCGCTCTTTGAAAGCCTTTAACAGTAGATGAATTTTGTCTTTTGCAATATGCCGCGTACGTATTCTAATAGTGAATATGCTGATATGGTTTTTGTATACGGTTTCTGCAACGGTAATGCTTTAAAGGCGTGGCTGCTACAAGAGCCGTGTTTGACAGATGCAATGCTTGTATTGCTGCAAGAGGTGCACATTTCGAACAAAATCTTCATTAAAAAGTTTATAAATAAAATAATTAAAATAATAAATTAAATATATTTTTTTCTTTTTTCGTGATTTCCTGCGAAACAAAGCAAAAAGGAGCATATGTCTATAGGACTTTTTTTCTTAGTTTTTTACTCCTCTACACGCTCCCGAAGTTTTGCCATTTAATTTGGAAACACCCTGTATATACCGTTATCGGATTTGAAGGTAACAATATTAGCGAGTTTAATGAAACTAATGAAACGCAATCACTCTCTCTACAACATTGGTCAGCATTTGGGGGCTATTTCGTGGGCCGTTTAATCAGTCCGCCGTAGTGTGTATAACGCAATTTACAATGCGGTGTTGTGCTGCTCCAATTATTCCGAATTGCCATTACGGTCTGAGACGACGTGCGATAAAATCGTTCGCCATCGAAATGCGTCGAGGCATACAAGCGAAAACAATTATAATCGTTTAAGCTCATTTTTTTTCGTCACGATTTTCTTGCCACGCTCGACACGCATGTGTCATCAAATCGAATTGAGTCGCACGAATACGAGAAGCGCAGAGGAATTTTTAGCAACCGACATCGAGCTAGAATGTTTGTATTGAAGCAAGTGCAGCAAAGACGACTTAGACTGCTTTTACGCAAACACAAAGGACCGACTTAATAATTTAAAGCATTAGCTCCGCTAAAGCTTCTTCGTCTGTCTTTGAATCCGCGGACCATAGACAATCTTGGAGCGTCTGACTCGAAAACTGGGGTAAACTCACGGATAACCGTAGCCGTTGGTCGATACCCTTGCCCCTAATCTGCTCCAACATTTCCCAGAAGACCCGGCTCTCGCGACCGTAAATTATATCCTAAACTAATCATCATTCTCTCATACATTCGAAGACTGACTCCGACATTAGACGTGTCTCATGTTTATGGCAGCAACGGATTTCTCCCCTATCTCGTTAAATAAGCTTCATCTTTCTCCCTTCGAACTATATTCGAGGCTGGGATTACCTCGAATGCCTCAAAAATGTCCCGCTCATAAGAATTCACCGAACTATGGACACGTCATCAGATAGAAAAATAAATGCTTCTTTTAATATATAGCAGATAATGTCTTCTAATTGACGAGCGTGTATAAATCAATTCTATTTTGTTTTACTTAATTATCTTTATTAATTTATTATCGTCTTCTTCTTTGAAAGAACGAAAAGACTAAAGTGAGCAACGATGCACCAAGACGACCGACAATTAGCGCGAGAAAAATAAACTTTATTTTTCAAGAGAAATATACTAACCGCGACCTCTCACTTCCGCTCGATGGTATTGTCTTATGAGATCACCGTAAATACAATTTAACCGGAGAGGAAGGCACGATCATTGGAACGGCGAGACCGGTGCTTCGGTGAATTAGCGCCAATTAAGTTACAACTTTTTAGCTAGCGCGGCGTGAATACGCGACTGCCACGTAATTTTCTTTGTTCGTGCGAACAATAACAAAAAAACATTCTTGTCAGAGATCGTTCCCTTTTAATTTCTCATTTTGACTGTGATGTTCCTAAATTTACTACCAGCGCTGAAAATCTATAATTTACGTTACGTGCTATAGATTTTTAACACTGGCGATGAATTTTAAAGAACACAGTCTCGACTATCTATTGAACGTGCTATTTTCTAAAAGATGCCATGTATTCAAATATCTTTTTAAACATTCGTATATATTAAATTAATAAGTAAATAAAATAATAATATAAATATTTCCTAGCTCGAAATTACAACACAAATATAATAAAATTTATAGAAAGATCAAACGAACAAATAATAAAATAATTTATTATTACAGCTAAAATATAATACATATATTTTAATGTACAGAGTATAATAATGTATTTTATTACATTACATTAAAAGATATACATCAAAGGAATTCAGAGCGAACGAATTTTCTCTCTACAATAATTTATATATTTTTCTTTGCAAAGAATTTTTGCTCGAAAATAAATCACGTGAAATTCTCGACTTAAAAGTATCGCAGTCTTACGAATACGGTTGTAAGGCGAGTCAGGAGTCGGCAACCAATGTGAAAAATATATCGGCGATCCATCACGATTGAGAGCGCGCCAAAAGCTCGGCTGTCCTGGTGGATTCCTTTGAAAATCTATTTAAGAGGATCCTCGTCGGCGCTTTAATGGATGCATCAGATAATTGAGAACCGCTTTCGAGAGCACCTTCTTCTCGACTTGGATTAAGTACACATAGATTCGCACGAACATAACGGGCGCGCAGCTCGAGGAGGATTACTTTCCCTTCGAGCGGCATCTTCGTTCTGTTAAACTTCATCCTTCATCCTCGTTGTTAAAAGCGAGAGGCCATCTTCAAGAACCGGCGATATAAGGCATCGTGTCGTCACATTTTTCTATGCTTAATTAATCGCGTGAGATGAGATCGCCGAAATGAGAAGAAGGTGTCGAGCAAAACACAGTTGTAAATGTATCATATAACGTTCTTTTTTTCTCAGCGATAAATCTAACGAAGGAAAATTTGCCTGTGCGCGGCCTTTATTACTCGAATCAAATTAAAAATCAATTATGAAGACGATATGAGATAATATCAAGTTTTAATTTAGCGATTTATTATTCATCATGGATACGTAATATTTATTGTTCATTACTCGTGCGATGTACATATATCTGTATAGATATACATACATTATCGTACAATTATTTATAACGTATCCAAGGAGCCATCACTCAAATCGTCTCTTTTCATTCGCAAACGAGGAGAAGCTGATCGAATGAATCTGGCGTGCAGACATCCATAAAAAGATCGGCTCGCGCGCGTTTATGCATAAAGGTTTCATAGTGCTGTATAAAGTATTCAGATTTTTGAATTGTAGATACCCAACGACGGACGTCGGGAAAAAGTTAAAAGCTGGCGATAAAGCGTTAACCGTTTATTGCTACTTCCGCCTCGGGGGCAAACGATTCGTCCGGGAAATAATTCAGTAATAATGGATGAGAATGTGCACTTTTTCGCGCCAGCACGAAGATACATATTATATATGGGATATAATGTCGGATATGTGACTTAAAAATAAAATCGTTTGTGACGGTGGAAAATATGAAATGGCAAAAAACATAAAAGTGACAGAATTACAGCAGCGTTATTTGAAACTGGCGACCACTTTCATTTCTTTTTTTATTTATACAATGTATTTGTGTGTGAAGGAAGGGACACACGAAGGAAGCTGTCACAATGATCTAAGAAGCGTTGAAGCGGCGAATCGCTTATTGGATTAACGGTCTAATGGATAACTCCGGCGAATGGTTCTATACACGGTGCGTGTCCGTGCGTAAATTGAACAAATTATAGAAGAATGCCTTTGGTGTTCGTGGGTGGACACCCTATGCCCCTATAGTAACGTTGCCGCTTTGCAACAGAAGACGATGGTTCTCAAATCTTACGCTCTCATTCGGGGAAGCGTCAGTTTAGCGTGAACCACCGTCCGATACTTCGTAAAATTGTTCCGATCGTTCGTTCGAAATGTTTTATTCAAATTGACATAATTTAATTTATACGTAGCGCGTCAAATTTATTTATTGATACATTTTATAACGGAGGTAATCTCTTTATATTGATTATTTTTAACACCAATAATAATTAGCTGATTGTCAGTCAACTCTCATAAATATTTTAACTGACACTCACCGAAGGTGAAACATAATTAACGAGAATCGTTGGTTGGCTTCGACTGTATGTGGCATGAGTACCTCCTTCTGATTCGTGCAATGGACAAGTGGTCATAATTACGTGCGATGATACATGTGCGTGTGCGTGTCGGTGCGTGCGTGTGTGTTTAAGATCGTGCGGAATCGCATCTTAAAGTGAGATCAGTGTCTCGTGAAGGACCGAAGGAATCACGTGCATAAGAAAGAACGTCTTTTTTCAATGTGATTTTGACACGAATTTTCCGTGGACATTTTCGAAACATTTACATTTATAACGCGCGCGTAATTATCCTTGAGAGATGCTGCTTCTTGTTTGGATACTCTGTATGACAGGTATCGTATGAAATATTAGTGATTATACTGATCAACGTTGAAATCGTTTCCTGCATCAAAATTGTCAATTAATTTTTGGTAATTTCATGACGCTGATAATGAGTATGTCAATAAAAATTGAATCTTAGGTCGGTGTTCTCGTAGTCGATTCTTATATTCAAGATCATCTTAAGTATACAGTCTTAAGATGTCACAATCAATCAGAGGGTTGTATTAACATCTTAAAACATTGCTTAAAACGGTCTTAAAATAAGAACGAAATTATAAATACTGGCTGTAGTTTTCATGTTATGTTAATTGAAAGTTTAAAAAATCCGAGTTTAAATGTAAGAATTAAGTGAGATCACCATATTTTGCAATACGAGTATGAATAGTTTTTTTCGACGAAATTTAGAAGTAAAATTTGGTGCCGGTACTACGTTATAAAAACCCCCGAAATTGTCACTTTTTATCTTTTTGATGCCATTTTTCTTAAAATTGTAGCGACCAAATTTGGACAATGGATTCAGCGGGCAAAAATACATCGGAACTGACTATTCACATTCGCGATACAAAAAAGAGTAAAATTTTGTTGCCCAGTGTTGCAGGGTTCGTGTGACACGAAAAGTTGAAAACGTCTGGTAGAAAATGTCGTGTTGTTTTAGAAAGAAGAAAAGTGAGAAAATTATCAGAATTCTCGATCGTTCATAAGTTTCAGGAATATAACGTTTTGTTATTCTCGCACGCATTTTGCACAAGTATCCGTGTTCGAAGAATTGAGTCGGAAGGGTGATAAAAAAAACTAGAACGCGCCTCTCTCTGCTCCAGCTATCTTGTGCTCGGAGGAATATTTTCGCTGACGTATTCGAGTTGTTAAAAATAACTCCTTCAGAGTTTCAGAATTTGCAAGCGGATTAAGAGGGAGAAAAATGAATTGCCTGTATTATAGAGATCCTTGAGAGACGAGAAAATATTCATTTCTTAAAATCTCCTTTGCCCCATGCGGCCTCCATGCGACATTTACGCGAATATGAATGAAATTGATTTAATTTTCACTTTATTGTTTTTCCTACTTTAGATAATCGTCGCGATAACAAAGAACATGTTCGGGCAACCCAGTTTTCTCGTGATCGAAACCACACGAGTTAATCGGACTGAAATATCTCTTTATGGCGGCGGCGTAATTATAGCCATATTTCCGTACGAGGATCGATTTTTTTCGAGAGGGAAAACCGTGTAATGGTCATGCAGGGACGGGCATTGTAAAACTGTGCCTTGTTTGCTTACCCACGTCAGACGCACGCAACTTCGGCAATCGATTCGCTCACCCCCGACGTACTTCCGCAAGTGCGTGAGCAAAGGCATAATTGCGCTGTAGTTTCGCTTTCGCAAGGCTGACCTGTTATATATGCAAGCCAGCGGCCGGCACGACCGCTGTGGCGATCGATCATAAAGAAAGAAATGGATCTCCAGTGCGCGTGCATGCTCGAGGGTTGCGAAAATAAATCCCGCGCACTCACCGTGCGCGTGCGAGATAAACGCGAGGGAGAATTTTGCGTGTCGAGAATCGAAGGAAAGAGAAAAAAACAGTACGATTAAGTCTTGCACGGAGGCGCGAACGCGATTTCGCAATGCGGCGACCACTTTGCCGCGGCGTCGTTAAATGATAATTTAGTTATTATTATGTTGTACTTGTGGTACATATCTATATGTGTATATATATATGTGTATATGTGTGTATTACAGAAGTTCAAGCTGCAACAAACCGCGACGGTCACCCAACTACGGTACAAACTTACGAGAACGAGACAGTCTTGCTGCCTTGCTACGTGGAAGGTATATTTGTTAATGATCGATTTTATGCGCTTCACGTTTCTTCGCGAAAAGATTAATTGTCCGTCTCTCCGTTCGTACCACTTTCTTCATTCTCATTTCGTCAAGTGTGCGCGCACGTACGCGCTGGTGTAGAATTACTGCCATTTACGAAATTGCCTTAACACTCCACAGACCCGAACCCGCAATCTCAACCCACGCGATAACAAACGCGGGGTGTCTTTTGAAACGTCGTTATTCCTACCTATGCCGGCGTGCAAAATTAGGATAAAGTGGCACGTGGAAAAGGGTGTATTTCCGTGCAACTGCCGTAAGCTGAGCTTTGTATCGCCGGGAGCATTATAAATGAGTCGTTATGAGTCTTGTTAAAATCTTGCTTCATTAAGACGAACGTTGATATTTTATATTTTTGCATATTCATTCCATTCTCTCTCTGTTTTCTTTTTGCGTGTCAGTTGGTTTACCTTGTTTGTTAAAAAGAAAAAGAGACAAAAACCTTTCTACTGAGGTTTGTTTTTTCACCCCTTGTTAGCAGGTACTAAAAATACTACGTGTGTTGAGTCCGAATGTTGGTTTTAGGCTTCGGACTTAAGTGGCATCTACAATGAGATTTTAAGACGTAAAACTTAAGCTTTAAGCCTTAAGTCCCGAAATATAATAGGTGTGATAAGCCTTAAGCCTTAAGGAATTAATCAATCATGCAGTCGGATGTGAGAATAATACTCGGATTGGTTACGGCTTAAGGTTTACTGTACCCGGTATTCATAGTTGATTCTTATATTTAAGACTGTCTTAAGTATAGTCTTGATGTCATAAGTCAATCAGAGGGCTATATTAGTATCTTGAGACATTATTTAAAACAGTCTTAAAATAAGAACGGACTATGAATACCGCTCTATATCTATTGTGTTTCGAGACTAAAATCTCATTGTAGACTTTAGGCGCGGGCGGGGATTTGTTCAAGTATACGGAAAAAGGTAGTTATTTCTGCTCCTGTAGACGCGCAAACTAGGGTGAGATGGTGGCGGGACGAGATCCTTCTGGCCGAAAGCAGCTTCGGGCAAGAGCAGCAGTCGTCCGAACGAATCACCCTGTACAGCAACGGCAGCCTGCGGGTCCACCACGTGCAGCGGGAGGATAGCGGGCCGTATGTGTGCCAGGCAATCCGACCATCTCCGTGGGGACACGTCACGCAAGTACACGAGATCGAAGTGATGTGTGAGTACATTGCAGCATGGATATACTCCACCATAAGCGTCCCCCGTGTAATGTCCCAAGGGGTAAAATCTGTCTCTTGTACATCGAGGCGGATCGACGTGTCGAAAGGATTCAAGAGTTCTTTGCGAATTCTAACTGAAACGTCTATCCGTCTTCTTGCGGCGTCCTACTATCTATACGATCGCTTCCAACCGTTTGACTTCTACCGATTCCACTGAGACCCCTCGTCTGTCAAGGCGGGGATCTGAATTTTGCTTAAACGTGATGTAAACGATGTAAAGTCGACTTACAAACGCGTATATAAGGGAGATTTATTTATTCGTTCGCGCTTCAATCCCCTCAGATCCACCCTGCGTGGAGACGGTGCCGGAGAGCGGCGAGCTGGAGGTCGATCTAAACGAGGAAGTGATAATGCAATGCGTGGCAAAGGGTGTACCGGCCCCCATCATAAGTTGGAGGACGAAGGTAATCGATATTCCTGGGCTATTTGATATATACCATTACCTATATACCAACGATATTACGCGATATCCGCGTCAAACGTTCCCACGTTGATGGGAAACGTTTGATGAGAAGGAAAAAAAAAATATGAAAGAACGGAAAAAGAATGAAACTCGACGCGGATGTCCGTTCGTGAGATTTCTCTTGATCGGATCATAAGTCAATTTAAATTGGAGTGATGGCGTTGTCGCGGGTGATAAAGCGTGGTTTTCCTCTTCTTCTTCGCAGGGCAGGGAAATCCCATTCAGGGATATTCGAGCGGTCCTGAGATTTTCCGCCGACAATCGAAATCTTTCCGGCAGGTATACCTGTGTCGCCAATAACGGAATCGGTGAACCGGCGGAGGCGCATATAGACCTACGTATCAGATGTGAGTCCCTATGTATTTTCTGCAGGCAAACTGACGTTATTTGTCGTTATTTTGACGTCAAAATGACGACAAATAACGTCAGCTTCCTACTTGAACCATGTGTATCTATGTACTCTGGGTGACTTCATTATTAGCTGTAATACGGGCTTTACGGAGCTTCGTTTCGGGAGCACCCGCGATTAATCGAGTTTAATTACGACCGCACCGAAACGATCATGCAAATCGCGCCCTATCCTCCTTCGCGCCACGTAGCAGCACAATTAAGAAATTGCCGCAGATTGCTTCCTTTAGTACTCCAATCAAACGCATGAGCGAGCCAATTATTACCGATTGTACAGTTGCTACGAGTGTTTTGCAGATGTTAATCAACCTTGTAATCCACTAACAATCCTTTCGCTTTTGCAATATCAAAACGAGCCTTACATGTATCTCAGAAGTGCTGCTTTAAAGACGTAAACAACACGATTGTATGTATACATGTGTGTGCTTTAACGTATGATTAAATAACTAGAGTGACTTTGACCTGAACTTTGATAGTCTATTAACAATCTTATCAAACAATATCTGTCCTATATTGTTAACGCGGATAGAATTAATTATTAATTTCTCATTTAATCTAATAAGGAAAAAGATTAGATATAGATCGGATATAACGAATCATATAGTTTGAAATTTTGCTCTAAGCGATTCTGTCAATTGAATTAATCGCTGATTAAGTTAATCGGAGTTTGACTGGAGTTACCCTGATGCCCGTTTCTACGAATATAGTTTAACTTTAATTTCAGTTTAACTTACTTTTTATCTTTCCCTCTCTATTATAGAATTATAAAAAGATAAAGAATAAATTAAACCGAGATTCAAGTTAATATAGTTTTGTAAAAATGAGCCTAAGTCAATTAACTCGAGTGAATATTATCGCAATCGAATCTCTGAGAGTAGTCATCTTATTTTTTTTATATATAAACGCTCACGGAGTATTTTTACACTCCAATTAAATTGAAATTACTATTATTAACAACATATTGTATATTATCGTTTCCCGATTTATTCGAGAACATATAAATTTAATCACAATTTCCTGAGAAAAGTAAATAGAAATCAAATAAATATTAAACAGAATAAGCACGTAAAATATATTAAGCTTATTAACGCTTTTTTAATTGTGGATTTTCGGTGGAATTACATATTTAAAAATTTGAAAAACATAGTTATTAAAAAAGAAAGAAGATATGTTAAACAATATCCATACAAAATAATATCTTACAATTCACATTTTTTCGCCGCGCTGGCATAGGTATATAAACACTCCAGATGACTATACATATATTCTCAGGTAAAGTAATCTTTTAATGCTGTATGTACATTGAGTATCTACGCAGATAAGCCGGAGATTTACGTGAAGAAACCATGGGTGCATGCATATCCGGGGATACGAGTAACGCTGGATTGCACGGTGTCCGCCTGGCCCGAGGCGAAGGTGAGGCTGCTTTTCTCTAAAACTGCGTCAATGGCGCGCAATTGCGCGTTAATTAATGGTTCGAACAATAATTAACGACGTAACTTACAAAGAAAGTGCGCGCGCGTGCAAGTCACTTCGGCATAGTCCCGTAATCGGACTTTTAATTACATCACAAGTACGCGAGCGAACTTCGCACCGGAAACCAGTCGTGGCTGTAGACGTATCTCTCTACGATATACTTCTGAGGATCAACATGATACTACAAATGCCTTGAAACATTTTTTATTGGTTAATTAATAAAATTCTTTCTTTCGATTGATAAATCGATTGATAAAATAAGATAATTCGATTGATAAAATAAGATGCTTTGAAGCATTTTATCATTTCTCGCTGGGAAGCAAGTCGAAAAATGGACGCGAATGGAATTTACTTCTGCAAGAATGAAGACCTCGTCTCTCTCTTCTTTCTCTCTCTCTCTCTTTCTGTCCTCTCTCGAGGCCAATGCGAAATTGTATACACGTGGTTACTAATTATCTCGGTCGAATAATCTCCGCACCCTTATTAATTACAAAACAACGTAGAATACTTTGAAAAGATAAAACAGGGGTCCGATAACTCTCGCGTATAATATATTGTAAAAATAAATTTTTACGCTCCCGTCCCAAATTCCGAAACTTTAATATACGATAAAAATGTTCCCTCTTACGTCCACAATAACGAAGCGATACGATCGATCGGCGGGTTTCAACGTCCAATACAAACACGAAATATTTTTCTAGCAATACGGCAACTCATCTTTTAGATTTCAACGAGTTCTTCACGCTCGGTAACTAAATGAAACAGACCCTCCTATATCTACCAAGCAATTTCTCACCGTGATCCTTTAAAGCTAGTCGCACGTGACAAATCGATTCGTCAGGCACGTGACTTACTGTACTTTTTTTTACTTCCTCGCAAAAAAAAGGACCAAACGAGTCAGGGAGAATCGCGTTACCACAGATTCGAGTGGAATAACGTTACCAATATCATAAGAAATTGTAAAACGTTTCGATAAATTATGAGAATTTTGAACTCATCTCTTTTCCTTTAGGTTGAATGGTATTTCAACAACAAGACAATAAATTACACGTCGCGGATAGTGAAGTACAACAACGAGAATAATTACAGTCTATTGATAAGATACGTAACGTCAAACGATTCCGGTTCCTATACATGCAGAGCATCAAATTCCATGGGAATCACTGAGAAGATCATCGAATTATCGCAGATCGCGAATCCAGCAGTGTTCAAGAAAGAATCTGGCAGCGCATCTAGCACGTCGTATAACTTTATCTGGGTCGTCGACAGTTACAGTCCTATCATCGAATATCAGTTTTTGTTTCGAAGATACAAGGTGAGAATTCGTTTATAGCTGTTAATCTATAAGGAGCCCCGTTTCACGAAATCTTGGGAAAATCGGTGTGAATTAAATCGATGTTTCAAAATCGACATTTCGTCCTCTCTTAAATGAGGCGTGGGATCCAGTCCGTGGTTTTCGTGTGTTGTTCGCGTTACGATTCTGATGGCTGCCGCGCATGCAAGGGCTCGCAGGAATAATTGAACAAAAGGCAATGCCCGACGGCTTATTACTAGAATCTTCAGTCATAAAATACGTTTCTTGCTTTAACCGTTGTCTGAATCCGCAATAAGGCGATAAAGAGATGCCGGAAGTGCAGAGCGAGATGCAGAATATTGAAGTAACAAAATATTTGTTGGGTTGTCTCGACGCGCTCTACGAAGATTGAAAGCTGTTTTATCAGCTAATATTTTTTTCTTTCTTTTGAGAGGTAATTCATTTCCTTCATTTTATCGTGTTTTTTTTTCAAATCGTCTTGGCCTCGAAATAATTTACAGAAAATGTAAAAAATGTTGGGAATGTAATAAGTTTTTCTAACAAAATATCAGCAGGGTTGGATAAGTTAACCTTTTTTTTTTTAACTAAGTTAAAGTAAACAGCCTCGAAAATTTATCTTAATTAAAATACAAGTTAATCCATAATGAAATTAATTGAATTAAAAGTTAAGTTGATAAAAAAATTGAAAAATTAAAAGTTAAATTTGATCCGAACAACCAAAAAAAAAGAGAAAAAATTTGATCATTATACATAATTTTTCGTATTTTTCCTTTCTCACAGCATATTTATTAAAGAACCTGGTTATTTTTGTTCACAAGTAACGATTATACAATTACTAAATTATATACTCATTATCCTCTCGTATTGTGCCCGAGGATTAACTTAAAAAAAAAATTAAATTAAAAGTTAATAGTTACCGATAAAATATAACTAAATTAAGTTAAAAAGAGTCTAAAATGTAACTAAATTAAGTTAAAATTAATTAATTTTTTTACTTTTTAACTTAACTTTTATCTTTTTAATTTAGCACTATCCAACCCTGAATCATAATGAAATTAATTTAATTTAAATACCTTACCGCCAATGAGAAAAAATATGTATAATTATTCTGTTCTTACTGTTTGACTTGTAAATTTTGCATTCTTGTGCAATAATCTTATAACTATATAATAAAACAATATAATATTATATCGAACAGATTTATAGCCTCTCGTTCCCTCTTATGGATCGCGTTTCAGTGCCCTTTAAAAATCGATTTCAGCGTGATCGAAGATTTTTACGAATCTATTTTTTGAATAATTGTATATCCCTGCTGGTGGCAGTGACATCAGCCCGGTGCACGTTCGCTCCTTCAATCTGACGGGATTGGACGCGGCAACCTATTACGAGGCGGTCGTTTTGTCCAGAAATCGTTACGGATGGAGCCACCCTTCGGAGATACTGCGCTTTCACACCGAAGGAGCTCGTAAGTAATAAAGATAAGTCGTTCGCATATATCCGCTGCCTCTTACCTCTCGTTCCCTCTATTTCGCGCTCGCGCGCGACATAGCGATTGCGAGGAAAGATACGTCCGTGAGAGGAAACTCGGATCGTATGTGATAGTATATCGTGTCCTATTTTGCACGTTGCAGCTGTCGATTCTAACGAAAATTCCGAGATGGATGGTGATCAAGAGCAGAATAGGATAGCAGGTAAATCTGACGGTTCTATTTCAATCTTTCTTCTTTTAACTAATTGGTAAGAATTAATCTTAATCCCTCTTGTATCCTCAATCTACTAAACACTATATTGAAACTTTTTTTTTATATTGTAATCTTATTTATTTTGGCTTAAATACAAAAATGATTGTTAGAATTTTCCTACCTTATTACTTAACATCTCGAAAATTCAAAAATTATCTTTTCAATCGACAATTATAAAAATAAATTGTTACTTATTTTTTTAACTGAGTTTAACTCTCTTATGTCTAATGGGACATACATGTCCCAATATATTCAAAAATCACATCTATTCAAATATTGAACTTATATAATTAAAATTAAATAAGTTTGTTTTAAAGAGAATTGTTAAAATTTTATAGAAAAGAATATCGTGATAAATATATCATTTTACATTATTCTTAAGCAGAATTATGATTCGTAAAATATATGCGAGATTATAGAGGAAAAAAATTAAAAGTTTTAAGAAATAAAAAATAATTAGTAATTGTTAAAGATTAATAACTTACGTTATCTGTTTGCAGTCGTACAGCTCTCATCAATATCGCAGCATTATCTTCTGACAACGGATGCAAGCGGATCGATTTATAATCAAGAGCAGGTCTTGTCATTGATATTAAGTACGCTATGTATTTTAATCATAACACGCGATAGATTTAACTAATGTTGTATAAAATGTGGAGATTATAAAGTAGATTGTTGTAATTTATGCGTATATGATACGGCTATTGTTAAATATTATCGTTATCAGTCATGTTTGCGCATCAATGAATCACTTTCATTAACGAAGATTACAGTATCATTTGTACACGGTTGGTTACTTCACTCTGAAAAATCCATTAGTCATATAACGTAAAAAAAATTAGAGTATAAATTTTTACTGTTTTGTGAATTCATCTTTAAATTTTTACCGTAATTGTGCGAATAATTTGTATAATTAAAGCGATATAAAATAAGTATTAATAATTTGCGAACTAATTTCGTCGGTAACTCTGTTGCGTAGTTCGGAACTTGCCTTTTACCACTTGGAAAGTAGAAATAATATCGTCAGTCGAGACTAATTGCAGAAATTTTGCTTTACGTAGAATTTGTCTCGGCTAGTTGCTACGAATGCTGCATTATCGGCCAATACTTTTCGTTCTGTTTTTCTCATAATTTTCTTACCCGTACCTTTCGCAAATAGTCTCGGTGTCGAAATAAACGTGCAAAAATGTTGAGAATACAATAGGTTTTACTGACAGGACATCATAAGGAGTCATAATGAAATGAATTTAATTTAAATGTTGTACAGTCAGTGAGAAAAAAAGTGTAATAATTCTGGATCTTACTGCTTGACTGGTTGTAAATTATTTTGTATTCTTGTACAATTATCTTATAATTATATAATAATATAGTATAATATTAATATTAGACAGATTCACACAACGTCCGCAGTATGAAAAGGGATGCTTGCCCTTTGCTTTTTTTTCTTCCTTTTTTCCCATTTCTGTTTACTTTTGCTATAATATTCGCTTCCATGATGACTAAACATATGTAGCGCAAAATACTTAATAATCGGTCTCGTTTAAAAGTGAAAAATGTGTAAAAACGTGAACCCTCGATGCAACGACAGTATAGAGCATTATTGTTTTTTTTTGTTTCTGGGAAGTTAATTCGCGATGTACTGTATTCCACTTGATTTTCTTTTTTCTTATCTCGTAATAGTGGTTTTGGGTTTTGCTGGAATACTCCTAATTCCTGTCAGTAGCTCGAAGTTTCTCCTCGACAGCCTCCTCAGATGCCTCCGACAAGTCTGTCGCCTGTATATACTTTTGCACACCGACCAGCGACTTTTTCAAAGCATCGAAGGAACTCGAGTACAACATCTTCTTCTTAACCTTGGCCGTGTCGGGACACCACGACATCAGGAATAATTTCTGTTTCTTGGATGCCTAAGAAAAGAATAACACAATGATATACTTTTAAAAAAATATTTGTTACCGGATAGCTCTAACAATACTTTTAAAGTACATATCATTAGTTTATACGAAAATAGATATAGTCAGATAATCACCTCGGAAGTACCCTGACATTGATGGGTATATTCAAAGTCAAACAGGCCATAACGGCATTCCCCGCTGCCGCCCTTCTGTAAATCCTCGAGGAAAGCGTCATAAGCCGCGTCGCGAGGTCCGATAACTTCGACATCTATCTGCCTTTCGTCTTTGATGTAGAAAATCACATATCGGTGCTTTTTGTCTTTCTTTATCTCCTCGTACGTTGTCTTGCAAACGTCCGCGACTGTCACTCCAGATGCCTAATAAAACAAATGTAAACAATATAAATTATTATGGTGAGAAAGCGAGAAAAAAAAAACAAGGTTAACGTATTGCTGTATTATCGCGTGTATTTTATACCTTCTTATCAATTTAGGGAAAACTGAGTTTTCTTATCGGATTTTTTTATCGGATAATATTTTATTTCACTCGAACGTTGTTTTAGTACGAAAGGGATTAAATATATAGAATCACGAATATATTCGTTGACATCTAGCAGTGATGAATTGAACACAAAATTGCATGAATTTCATCGTCCGATTGACTGTCGCCCTACAATGGTCAGGTTGATTGGCTCAGTAGGACCACCTCGCGTCAACATGATAACATCGGCATTCAGCAATCGGCATACGTCGCGCGCTGCCGTGTCAGTCGGGCCGTTTAAGCCCATTTCGCGGGCAAAATACGTGGGGGACGCGCTACCGAAATAAATTCTTCCCACGCGTGAATCCCAACGCTAAAAGAGATCCGACGATCCACTTCTAAAGTTATCCTCTGGCTCTCAGGCACGTGCCGCGCGCTACGAACTTTCAGCGGTCGTCTTTTCTCTCCGCACCGTGGAAATTCGTGAAATACGACCGCGCTGGATTACCTTGGTATTAGGACATAAATGGACTAAAGGAAACAGCCAGAATACTTCTACCATTCTCAAATCTTGCAATCTCAACTTTAAATTGTATCGCGCCCGTTCAATAAAAATATCTAAACTTATAAAAGAGAATGATCGTTTCGAATCAATTTCAAATTTGTGACCAAATACTTTGATGATCCTATCGAACATCAAAAAAGCTATAAGAAATTCTTTTTTTAAAGTCGTTTTTTGTCAAGTCAAATCATTCTACACTGAAAAAAAGGTTATATCAACGGCATTATTTTAATTGAAAATAATTTTGTCGAGCATGACATATTTAACAAATTATATATTCATTATAAAATAAATATTTTAATTTGACAAATATATCATGCTCTTGTTTAGACACAATTTTATTTGTTTCATTAATATTGTTATAAATTAAAAAAATTTTCAATCAAAATAATGCTGTTGTTACATCATTTTTCTTTCAGTGTATCTACACAAATCTGTTTCATATCGCTACAAATTTTCCCTCAGTTTTGGCAAATGTATGAAAGTGAAATTGGCACTCAAAGGGTGACCACTTGATCTGTCGTGTCGTACAAACATCTATATTTTCATATTTTGAAAGTTACAGCATTCGATTAGAGATAAAAATTATTGCGTCTTCTAATTATAATAAATATTATATTAAAAATTTGAATGATTATCGAAGTTACATCCAAATTGCGGACATTTTTGGTACGAGATTCCTCGTGGCTATTCAATTATTGAGTGACGTTCAGTCTCGTTAAAATGACGTTGCATAGCGTCAGCTCGAATTTCGCGGAAGCAAATGAATATTCGCGATGCGGATTCGTGATCGTTAATTATGGCGTGAGGCTCAAATACGGACGTCCTCGATAGCAGACACCCGTACTAATGTATCGCCGCTCGTTCCACATGACCGAAGGAACGTAGCGGATATGAATCGGAGTGCGAATGGGAGTCCTGCGAGAAACGCAACGATTGGAGGGTAGCCGGCGAGAACGCAGAGGATGCAATTCCTGGGTCGATATCCTAACGGGGTGGCGACAGGGGACGCCGGTTAAAAGGGGCTCCCTCTTCTGGGGCGTATTGCACCCCTTAGCGCAAGCTGCACATAAGGTCAGGCAGAGGATGATTCATCAATAAATCTATGTGCTTTCCTCAGCTTTCTACATTTAATTAGGGGAAATATACATGTACTTAAATTCGTATCAAACAACGCACATTGGAGAGTGAGGATTGCAAATTGGAAATTAATTAAAGCATTTTCCAGTATTTCTGTTCCAGTTTTCCTGGAAAAACTAGTGTAACACTGATGTACACTGAGTGCAATTGAATGCAAATCAATTCACATATTTTCAGTTTGATAATTTAATCCTTTTAATTATTCTTTGTTGTCACAATAACCTCATAACCTTTAAAAGATTAAATTATTTATTAACACCGAAAATGTAAACCGATTTGCACTCAATTGCACAAGTGTTGCATTAGTTTTCCCAATGGAAAACGCTATAAAACTCGATCGAGAAAATGCACTGTAGACCAGGGCAGTGACCATGTAATTTTTTTCCTAGAGTGAAAACATTATAAGAGTGACAAATTTCTCCATTACCTTCAATGATAAAATTTTCACTTTTTCACCTTATAGAAAAGATTACACGATCAGAAATCGACAAATTACGATTCGCATAATTATTATATTTTAAATTTTACCAATAAAAAATTTGCAGAAATTTGTTTTTTCTTTTGTTATATCTAATATTCTCTCTTATTATATACATATATATATAAAACATTCTCTTGGGTCACAAAACCTAAAATTTTACTATCTGGCCATTTACAGAAAATATTTGTTGACAATATAAACTGAAGTTATTTAACAGATAAAATTATAATATAAATTATATCTCCAATTCGCAATCTCTGTAAATAATTTGATAAAGACTTCAGATTTTGCAAAGCGTAGCTAATATCTATCTGACGATTCGCGCTCTTTTTTCTAATTTTCGACTGGTAAAGATCGATCACGAAGAAACGCTGCTTTGAGGGATGACAAGATAAGAGGAAGACTGACGTGACGGTAAAGAGTTTAATCAACCGACCGCCGTCACCGCCACGAGACGTCAGTGAACTTTGAGAGTGCTCTCTCTCTCTCTCTCTCTCTCTCTGGCCCGCAAGAAAATAACCGACCTCCTTACAGGCTCATTGAATTTTTCCCTCTCCCGTAGCTACTGGCGCACCACTGTGCCGTGCATCGCGCCTCTCTCTAGTTCACTGTCATCGTCGAGGCGCGGCGAGGTGCAAGAGGATACCAGAGGGGAGTTAACAGATCGGAGAAGGGGACAGTTTTGCGAGAGCCGACTCTTCTCACCGACAATGCCGAGATAAACGTTTCAGAAAAAATGACTAACAGAAAAAGATTAAAAATTCGAGTGTACATTCGATATACATTTTTCTTTCTAAATTTCGAGAGTTTCAATACTTCCTCACACGTTCCATTATGTTGTAAATTATGAAAATACATACGTAATTATTTTTGGAAAATACAAAAAATTGGAAAATCGTCGAAGAAACCCTTTTCATTCCACATATACTTTTATAATAATTATTCAAAATTTTATAAGTAAATTCTATTTAAAATTAATTAAAGAACATTTTGTGCTCGTAGATTCAAGTTGCGTTTTCGAACGCTTATAGTTCAAAATTATTATTTTTACCACGAAAGAATCGACTTCAAATCCATTGAGTCCAACGTTACGACAATCATGAGTTGACGTTGTTGAGACACCTCGTACACGAATAATAAATTTTTACATGGTTGAGACAAGCCATCTACCACGTCACTCGACAAGTCGCTCTATAATTATTTCCATGGGTATGTAAATTCCTTCGTGGGAGGACGGTCGGCAAAAGGGTGCCGCGGAGGCGAACCCGCGAGAGGGTTAAGGTCGTGCTTAATCGCACTAACGAAGAACGATGAGGTAGCGATATGGCGCGATAAGAGCATCGAGTTACGGTCTTATTTATATCTACGCGAGTTGCAAGTGGTTTTGATAAAGGAACGCGAGCCATCCTCGTTGCGCGAAGTTGCAACTTTTTGCGATATTAACTGGATGCTTCCGCTATCGTCGCTCGCCTGCATTTCGCAACTTCGGGCTGTCCCTCATTGCGTCAATCTCACGCTTACCGAATCCGCGTCGACGAAGTCACGTAGAGAAATAGTCGGGCTTTAGTGTCAGTGTCAACGGAAAAAGTTCCGTTTTGACACAACAAAAGGAAAAGTATTTGTTAGCGTTGAAAACCCTATTTCTGTTTTCGGTCTCAACTACTTTTTAAATTCTTTGAAGTGGAATTTCACTCTAAAGAATGAAAACTGAACCAGTCTCGAAAAAGAGTAGTTCAATTTTCAATCTTTAAAAGAATAGGATTTTACTCTTTAGAATCAGATTTACCTACTCAGTTTTAGAGAGTATACAATACATGGCGAAAACAATTCTTTAATAATAGATATATTAAAATAAAATAAGTTCCTTTTTTCAGAGTATATTTAATGATAGCATTTTTGTTAAGCATCGTTATGTTATTGATTTGTTTATTATTGATGGAGCTTTTGTTAAATCATTGCCTATCACAACAGTTACAGAAAGAAAGCGTCAATTAAATTAAGTGTGAAATAATTAGCAACGTTAATTCAATGAATTAATTATATAATTAGACCTTAATTTTAACTTTGTGTTTGGCAAAATCGTGGCTCCGTGAAAATATTCGTAGAACGTACTTTCAAATAATGATCGTCATTTAAAACTACGAGACATGTGATCAATATAATCAATTACGAAGAAATATTTTGGCTTGAATTTCTTGAAAGATGAGATTCCGGAGATTCTCAATTAATGTATAAATCAACGTGATTTTTCGGCTGCAATAAATATAGATTACGAATTAAATCCCTACAATTTATCTTTCTCTTCCATTCCAAACGTTCAAGTATACATGTTCGTTTCAAGCGGTGAATATAACGTGGTGTAACCGAAAGGAAAGCCTGCCATTTCTCGATGTCGATGAAAATTGATTGCCACCGATTTCCGTAGATTGCGACGCATCGATTGAGCAGATCATCGAGATAACGTGAGACGATTGCCAGCGATCTGTCGACGATCCCGGTGGGAACCACTGAGTGAGATTCGAATAAAAGTGGTTGCCGATAGCACGTGATTCGAAGCGCCCACCCAAAATAAAACACGCGGCTTTTTCTTGAGGACGACGCTCAATACTTAATGATCTCGTCTCTTCGATCCCACTCGCGACGTCAATTCCTTTCGCAGTGACGTTCCATGAAACATGATATTATTTATCATTACATTAAAACTCGTTAACTCTCCAGTAAACACCAACTAAAAGTAACACATCAATGTTAATATAACATCAATAGTAAGGCATTGGAAAAAGTTTGATTATATTAATTGGAATTCTGATTGAATTATAATTCTAATTGAGATAATCAGAATTCTCTGATTGATATGATTAGAATTTTCTGAATTATTTATTTTCAACCAAAAATTTTTCTCAGTGTGACATCAAAAGTAATGTAACATCAATAATTGGGTTCAGCAAAAAAAGCAGCTTTGCAACTGTTGTAGAATTCTTTAATATGATTGGTTCTTAAGTCTATGCACAATTGAAAAAAATAGAAACAGGTAATAACAGATCTCAATCTATCAGGAACCATGTATTCTAGTACACAGGTTGAAATCTGTCATTTTCTGTTTCTTGTTTGTGCTTTTCAATTGTGTCTCAGGTTTTATTCTTGGTTTCTCACTGGATCTAAATGTATAACCAATTATAATAAAGAATCTTATGACAATTGCAAAACTACTTTTTTTGCTGGACACAGCCAATGTTACAATTTTATTTGAACAATGCAATTATTATATATATATATGTGTGTGTGTGTGTTATATTACATTTATATTGTTGAGGTCTAGTTTTTCATTATCTTTTTAATTGTGGTTCAAGCTTAACCTCATTTAACTTGATGATAATGTAAAAAATGTGTTTTTCTATGGTCAGTAAACTAATGGTTTTGTAATGGTACCTTAAAAGTCATTATAAAATTATCAGTTTAGTGATTAATCATACAATTTTAAGATAGAAAAATACAATTTTTATATTATCATCAATCCAACTACGAGTTAACCAGAAAATGAAAAACAGGGCCTAAGTGAAATTATAACATTGATGTTATGTTCCTTTCAATTAGTGTTTGCTGGCTCTCTTTAAACTCATACAAAAGATGAACTTGGAGAAAATAATCCAGGAGATCTGAAGACCTTCAGAATACACCTTTTCATTATTTATTTATTATATTTTTAATAACGGCCACGCATCATCCTCCTCTTCTACGTAGGTTAACACACGATATATATACTCGATTTAACCAAGTAGAGCGTGTCACGTGCGCGCGCACAATCGATGTTTTTTCCTAACGAGAAATGATAGAAAATATAGGTAAATAAATAAATAAATAAATCCACAAGGCTGCAAAAGCGCCATTACAATGTTATGATTACTCGAATTGAGTCACCGTCATTCTTTCGCGGCGAGCCGTTACCTTTTACGTCGTTTTATCAAGGCGATCGTCGCGACGTCCGGAGGTATCTTCGGAATGCTTTACGGTAATTTCGGCAAATGTTTCGAGAATTTCGGCGCGTTTCGAGTCTCTCCCTGGACGTCGCACGCGCTCGCGTTGAAGTAAATCGAGATTATCTCCTTCTGGACGGAGCTAAAAAGAGACGAAGCCGAGAACCGAAATCCCAGTTAACTTGAATTTAAAATATTTATAGAAATAGCCCTATAACACGAGACTTGCATCTTCATGGATGCAAGAACCGAACTCGGTGAGAGTGACACCGGTTGCAATCGGATGCAATGCAACGTTCGAAAAGGCAAAAGGGAAGAGGAGACACAGATAGAGACGGAGAGAAAGAGACAGAGAGAAAGAGATAGAGAAAGAGAGAGGGAGGGAGAGAGGGGGGAAGAGAGAGCGAGAGAGAGAGCGAGCGAGAGAGGCGGAGAAAGACGGAGCGAGAAAATGCAATCTCCCAGACATAAAAGCGCGATCTCACGCCGCGGTGACGCGCGATTCACCGTCGTCACTGATCGGTCGGTCAATCAGCTCGCCGAAGTGGAAATGAATCATAACGCTTCCTGGAAACGACGGCGAGTCCGTGCGTGCCGTCGCAGGATCGTCACCGTCGCCGCGGTAATCCGCGCGGGAGGCTAAATAACGAGGTCTGCGATGGAGACGGATGAGCGGAGCGACGATACGTGGCCGAGACGAGGCGAGATCGCGAGGCGAGAAGACGCCGCGCGGCGACTCGCGAGATTCTTCCGGGCGGCCGCCGTTGCGAGAAAGGAGGCGTATCACGGAGCCGGGCAGCAATGGCCGACCGGCGCGTCTGCTGCGGCCATAACCACAAAAAGGCCGTCGTCGGCTGCCGGGCCGGGGTCGAACCTCGCCCGTCGCGAAGACCGTGCCGCGATCTCGGCGTCCGTCGCGCGTTTATAGAACGTTCTTTCCCTCGCCGGGGTGGTTAATACACGCAAATTGCGGATTTGCAAAACGACGGTGGCGATGACGACGACGGCGG